>NC_057402.1:55257776-55557776 GCF_019320065.1 Cervus canadensis
GAAATAACCCATGTGGCCTAGCTTGATGCTTGACATTTAGAAAAACAAGCTATTGATTTTAGTTATTATTCTTTAAATGGCAATTTTATCAATGGAATTATACTTGTTTTTTTGTGTCTGCTTAAGAAAGTGAAGTAAATGAGTCAATCTATAAAAATGTAGCCCTGCTAGTTTTATAAATGATTCTTCATGACAGTGTAGATCTTATCATAGTGTCTATTGATTTTTAAACTTTTTTTCTGAAGGTATCAGTTCTCACGTATCATATATTTCCTGAGCATTAATATGTGCTAGTACTCTAGGTAATTGTATTACCACAGATAAAGGTTAACATGCTACTCTGTCCTTCATCAGTATCTAGTGAATACCAGGTATGTGATATGAGGAAAATAAATTTGTAAAATCATAAGGACTTACAGTCTCATGGGAGACATAAGGCATAAATGGCTAGCAAGTTGGATGATAACTGAGATGAAAATATATATATATATATATGTATATAAGTTCAAAAACAACAGCACCAGAGCTGTCTAAGATCAGGGCAGAATCAGTAATCAAAAGTAGAGAGAGGAAGGGGTAAGAAGTCAGAAGAGGAGCCGCAGCCAGCTGGCAGATGCCCTGAGGGCCCTGAGCTGAGCTCTGGGCGTGGTGTCAAGACTGAAGGTCCCGCCTGTGGGGAGAACACAAGAGGAGGGGGTGGTGTCAGTCAGAGCAAGAGCTGAGAAAACCCAAGGTGTGGCTCCAGACCAAAGGATAGAAAGATTCACAGTGGATGGCTGGGGAGGTGAACGGGGGTGGAGTCTTTGGGAAACACTGTGAGTCTTATTAATAGATTAAGAGGTTTGAAGTTGTAGTCAACAGCAATGAAGTTATTCAAGAGTTTGGACAGAATGATGTGGACTAAAGAGGGCTTTGCAAGAGGAGTCTGGCTTCAGCAGAAAGAACTGGAACAGGAGATGCTGGAATTCAGGAGGCAGTCGAGATATCATTCTGGTTGTCAAGAGAAGAACTCACTGGACAAAGGGATCATGAAAACATAAAGAGTAAAGCTGTCTTAAAGAAGAATAACTAACAATTAATCTATTAAGGCAGTTGGAGTGCTGGGAATACTTGGAGAGAAGGAAAGGGCAAAGAAATGCAAGACTAGTCACTGAATGAGATGGAGAATAGTACCAAACTCATCATGGGAATAGGGCTGTTGAAAGGCTGGCTGGTTTGGAAGGAGAGACCATATGTTCCTTTGGAGCACTTCACTCTCCGCATGCTAACACTCATGATTACAAATTTTCCTCTCTGACTCAAATTCTTGGAGGAACAAAATTTTAACTTATTTTTGGTGAATCCACAAGTAATGCTTTTTGCGTAGAATAGGCCCTTGATTTTTTTTTTTTAATGGATTAGGAGACAGGAAGAGGAAAAAGTTGGTTCAACAAGGAAGGGTTGGTTTCCCCCAAAGATCATGAAAAAGCCTCCGCATAAGAACAGGACTACAGGTGTTCATTAAGTTGGGAGCAGTGGCTTTAAGGAAACCTACATCAATGGCAGAAGTGTAGGAAATGGTGCAGGCAGTTTGTAGTATAGTCAAGCAAAGGGGCAGGATAAAGCAGGTATGGCCTATTTATTTAGCAATTCCAACAGTGAAAACAATTGAAAAATACAGTAGAATTTAGAAGAGCTCTTCTAATTAGAGATTAGGAGAGAAAATTGATTCCTCCACCCCAGCAAAAAGAAATCCTGAAGGGAATCAACTTGAAGCTGGAACTCCAATGCTTTGGCCACCTGATGCAAAGAGCGGACTCACTGAAAAAGACCCTGATCCTGGGAAAGACTGAAGGCAGGAGGAGAAGGGGACGATAGAGAATGAGATGGCTGGATGGCATCATCAACTTAATGGAGATGAGTCTGAGTAAACTCTGGGAGATGGTGAAGGACAGGGAAGCCTGGCATGCTGCAATTTAGGGGCTTGCTAAGAGTCAGATACAACTCAGCAATTGAACAACAATAAATGCAGTAAAAAAGGGAAATATGGATGTGGCTAATGAAAAAAATTGAAAAAAGGAGGCTCCTTAAAAAAGAAAATTCAAGTGAACAAATCACACTACAGATGGTATAAGGAGAATCACCAATTTCTCTATGACAGAAAAGAATGAAAAAAAATATAGATCCAGAGAGATGGTGATTAGAGAAAGAGGAAATTCATTAAATGCAATCTCTGATACATTCAATAATGAATTATGGGCTAATGATGGTTCTTCAATGTGCATTAAAGTGTTATGGATTAACCTAAGTAGAAGTTGCCAATTAACTGAAGTCCATGCAACAGATAATACTTGGAAGCAATGCTAAGTCATGTCTCTGAAGTTCAATGTAAAACATGAAGTGCACATCCAGAGGTGCAGCCCTGTGAGTTTACCATGATTGGTTTTCGTAAAACAAGTAATGGTCATAACCCTAGACTATGATTTTCAGTCAAAAGTAGCAGTAAGTTTGGGGACCGTAAGCCAGATCAATAGTTGTTGTGTCGGACTCTTTGTGACCCCACGGACTGCAGCATGCCAGGTGTCTCCAGGAATTTGCTCAAACTCAGGTCCATTGAGTTGGAGAGCTGATTAGTAGTAATAATCATAAGTAGGAGGACATCTTTCAGTACATTTTGGTGAACCGGTAGTACCAATGAATCAGTCTTGTAGTCCCTAGTTGCTTGACAAAATATAGTTTGGCAAAGGACATTCGTTTCATATTATGAATCTATATTTTACAAAAACATCACTCTAGAATTTGGGTAGTAATACGTCAACATGCTCAGGGAAGTAGGGCAAAGAGGAAGGTTGGTTGATTTTCATGCAGTCAAGCTCCAAGAAGGCAGCAATCAAAGGGAGGGATAAGGAAAGTGCCATAAGGCCAGATTTTATGTGAGAAATTGAACCGAGTGAATGGACAGTGGGAAGGAATCATTTTTTTTTTTTTTTTTTTGCAGGCAACAAGCCCAATGTCTCAAAATCAGGATCTCAGACAGGGATCCCGAAATAAGGGCTCGGGGGTCTCAGTGAAAGACCTGTGAAGTGGAATTCAGAGTCTGAAAGTACAAATACACAGTCATAGGCTTCAGGGGCTCTGAAAGGCATTTCTGTAACTGCCAAGAACAACAACAACAAAAATAGTGCCTTCCATGAATACAGTGCTTCATGCTTACACGTGTCTGCCACTTATTTGATATTATTTGATACCGTTATAGCAAAGCCAGAGGGTTAGATAACTCACTGTCACAAAGGGAATTTTAGTAGATAAGATCAGGACTTGGGATCCTAATTTATTTATTCATCAATCCACTTGTTCAATCCATTTAATTTTGTTTGACCTTGTACCTAAGGGCTTGGGAAGCCTGAGGATGCTGTATTGAAATGTGGGCTGAATTCTCCTAGAAGAAGCAAGTGGATACACTTGGCTGGTGACAGCAGGTGACATTAGGTTGTAAGGACTAAGACCATCTGTTTTATTCAGGCTTATATCTTTTGTTGCTTAAGAATAATTTTGAAAGTTTAATATTATTCTAAGCTGGAGAATATACTAATATGTGCTTTGGGATATCTTTAAGTTCATAAACATATTAGCTTTCTTTGAAATTCAGAAGTGAAAAAAAAAAGTGAGGTAAAATTTTCCTACTTTCTATAAAACCATTGAGAATGGACAGGACTGTCCACATTTTCTGTAAGTTCCATAAACTTGTCTGTTGTTGTTATAATTCCGTAGGCATCGCGCTCCTCTAGTAAAATGATGTATGGAGCAATCGTCTGGTAGGGGCTGATGGGATGTAAATGAAACTAATTAAGGAAATGTCAAACATAATTAATAAAACAGGTTTAAGTTGCAAAAGCCCTGTCAGCGGAATGAATGGAGGGGAGCATCTCTGCCCATTGTTGGGTGCACTTTTCCCCTCTCCCCTCTCCTCTCCAGGCTTTATTTAGCATCGTTCAATTAGATCCTAAAAAGCTACTTGAAGCTCACTTTTCTACCTCACCTTCTCTTAGCTTGATCCCATGGAGAGGGAGGAATATAAATTTGCCTGTCGGCCTGAAGCTTGGAAAAAATTAATTGCCAACTCCTCATCTTTTCCAAGTACTACAGGACATTAACATAACCAATTTGCTTGAACTCCTCACTGGCTGCCTAATAGAGCATCTGACCAGCTGATAAAACCAGGGTGTTGCTGACGCCACCTTATTATTATCAGCATTTTCATAATATCCAAATATTACAGCGGCATGATTCACGGGCTCCATTTATTATTGATAAGAACAAAAAAAAAGGGGGGAATTGGAAATGACAAAACGGGTGAGCGACCTACAATTATGGCAAGCAAATTAGGGTATGTGGTAGAGTCAGTTACATTTGCCTAGGAGTAATGATGCCCGAGACCTTTCCCTTCCCCCGGGATGGGAAAAATAATGGATTCCCTTGCAGCTGCAGATGGGGTAGGAGAAGGCTGTCATCGGCACCGTGTTTACATAAGTTCGGCTGAGCGAGTGGCCAGCAGGCCAGCCTGGAGTGTTCCAGTCAGCTCCAATCATTTCAGCCATTGAAGCAGAAGTCGCTCAAAAGCTGGTTTCTGGGAGGGGTGGAAAACAGGACTGAGTGCTGGGGATTTCGAGAAGATTCTTGCTTGAACATCAACAGCTGCGTTTGCGAGGAGCTTTTTGAGCCTTGTCAGTTCCTAGACAAGGGTGATAACCTTGAAAAACCGAGGCCAATCAACTTTTAAGTGGGGAGATAAAGATGAAATGTGGTTTCGGTTAACTTACAGACCCCGGCCCATTCTCCTTCTAGATTATCTTAATTCAGTTCATGTACAATCACACACACACACACACATACACACACACACACTCTCTCTCTCTCTGTCACACACACACACACACACACTCTCTCTCTCTCTCTGTCACACACACACACACACACACTCTCTGTCACACACACACACTCACATACACACACTCTCTCTTTCTGTCACACACACACACACACACTCACTCACATACACACACTTTCTCTCACACACACACTTTCATATACGCACACAGTCACACACTTTCAAACACCCCCCCCCCACACACACACACACACACACTCACATAGTTGCCTGGTATTTACTGCCATTTGACAAATAGTCCCTAAGCATCCATATTTGCCAGACTCAGGATGGGGAAGACGTAGTGCATGTACTCAAGTTTAAAGGGTCAATTGCGAATTCAGATTAGTTAGAACTAACACACACAGATTTTATTTGTAAGTAAATTCCTCTAGAAAGAGCCTTTGGTAATACTTACATGCGACGAGATGTATCCACCAAACCAGAAGACAATTTCCAAACATAATGATTATTAGCAAACACTGGTAACGGCACCAGAGGTGTGTACCTACTCTCGGCAAAAGTTAGTAGCTGAAATTTTTCTACTGGTTAGAGAAAGCACAGTGAGCCTAGGACATCGAGTTACGCCAGAAAAGATGGAAGGACTTGAACATTAATGGTCTCAGACCAAAAGAACACAAGAGCTTGGAGGGCTACTGCTGTGCACATTTGAGACTGTTTGGATTAGAGCGTATTCAATTTAACATCTTACAATAAAAATCCAAAGTGATGTCAGAGACAGAGAATATCAACAAATGTTATTTATGGGGAGGTTAAACATATTCTTTGTATTATTCTTTCAACTTTTCTCTATGTTGGAAACTTGCTAAAACAAATTGTCTAAGGGGAAAATTCCCATTATTTCTGAATTATACAAAGAAATGAATCATGTAACTTGGCTTCAATTACATGAGCTAGTTATGAAAAGTTCATTTTGATTTAATCTGATTCATAAATATCTCAGCCCAGACCTTGATGCTGAAAATTGATACAATTCAATTTTATTAAATATTGAAAATATTTAAAAGTAGATTTATATATAAAATAATGATTATTACAACTCAGTGAAAGAAATAAAACATTAGAATACTGCCATTACCCTTGGAGTTCCTTATGTGTCTTTATTCAGCCTCACCCTTTCTCATTCCCCTTAGAGGTAAACAATATTCTAAATTTCTAATTTTGTTATTCCCTTGCCATTTATCATATGTGTGTGTGTGTGTGTGTGTGTGTGTGTATATATATATAAATATATATATATATATATATTTATGATGGAATTATATGTGCAATTTGTTACTATTGGGGCTTTTGCCCCAAATTACAATCTTTATAATATTCCATGTTGTTTCATATGTGGAGCGTGGTTGTAACTCATTTATTTTCACTGCTGTGTAGTATTTCAATGTACAAAGAAAAAATGAATTATTTTTATAGATATTTTTGTTACTTTTAATTTATAGCGCAAATATAGGCCTGTTTAGAATAAGCACCTAGAGAAACAATTGAAGCTATGTTCTCAAGTTTATCAGCATACACTTGTTCATAATAATTTCATATGCTTAAGTGTCTATAACAAAAAGAATGTGGTCTTTCTGATAGCAGTTCTCTGCAATTCATTGAGACTTGCTTTATGGTGTACCTGAAAAGACAAGTTATTCAATAGTTATTGGAGGTAGATTTTTAAATATATGTACATTGGATGATTCTTAATTGTTCTATTCAAGTTTTCTTCAGACTTAGCAGGTATTTTTGTCTGTATGACATCATATCACCCAATAAGAAGGTGAACATGTCTTTTGTTTCCTGTGGGTCTATCCATCTTAATTACATAGAGCATATGTTAGAGAATACTTTCTTTTGGGCAATGTCTGGATTTACCAGTATGTAAATTGTGAAAATCCTTTAATTTCTACAACGCTTTTTAGGATGATTTTCTGCTCTTCTTTTTCTGATTTTAATATAACTATACCAGCTTTCTTTTTACTTCTATCATTTCTGTATCCTGATGTTTAAATGTTTCCTTTATTACCAGCACAAAGTTTGAAATTAAAAAAAAAGTTGACAGTCTTCATATTTTAACTAAAGCTTTAAGTCTATTTGTAATTATTTGATTGCTGATATATTTGGATTTATTTCTACTTTCATACTTTAAGACTTCTTGTCCTGACCTTGTTATATATGTTTTTTTTTTTTCTCATTTCTTGCCTTCTTCTGTATGGATTCACTATTTTTTCTCATTTTCTGAACCAGATAAGAAGTTACAGATACAATGTCTATTTGTTATTGGTTATTTTAGAATTCACCATCCATACTTAAATTATCAAAGTGTAAATTCATCAACATATATAACTTTTCTATGAATAATTAAAAACTCTTTAAACAGTTTAATCTTGATTAATTTTCTCCTAATTCAAACTCTGTTTTGTCCAGTAATAATTTTTATCTTGCCTTTTGTAGCCATCATGTGCTTAAGTGAAAGTGAAGTCGCTCAGTCGTGTCTGACTCTTTGCGACCCCGTGGACTGTAGCCTACTAGGCTCCTCTGTCCATGGAATTCTCCAGGCAAGAATACTGGAGTGGGTTGCCATTTCCTAGTCATGCCTTATTGTTTGTGACCCTGTCGACTGTAGTCCACCACGCATCTCTGACCGTGGTTTATCCAGATAAGAATACTGGAGTTGGTTGCCATTTCCTTCTCCAGGGATCTTGTCTTTTAACTCCACAAATTATACACCATTGTTTTTGTTTTACATCTAATATTTATTTATAATGTAATATGCATGTTACAAGTATTTCATATGTTTATAATACCTTTTTCATTTCAGAATTTCCTTCTGGCATCATTTTTGTAACCTGAAGAAATTCATTATTTCTTCATTTTTTCTTCCACTCTGGCTTCCATTTGGCTGTGAAGAACTTAGTTGGCAGCCTTATCATTGTCCTCTTGAAAGTAATCTCTCCTTTCTCTGCTGATGCAGTTAAGATTTTGGCTTCGCCTTTCATGTGCTGCAGTTTCACCGTTATGTGTCTAAACTTGGATTTATTTTTCTTTTCTGTTTGTTTGTCTTGCCACTTGGGCTTCCTGAATTTGTGAATTGGTATCTTTTACCACTTCTAGAAAATTATAGACATTTCTTCAGACATTGCTTCCTTCTCTTTCTTTCTCTCATTTCCTCCTGGCTTTCATATTATATATTTATTAGATCCTCTTACTCTTTCTTCTGTGTTTTTAAATCTATTTTTCCTTTATCTCCTTCTTTTTATTTCTCTGTACTGCATTCTGGATGCTTTCTTCAGTTTTCTCTTCTTTTTAATAATTCTCTCTTCAGCTGTGTCTTTTCTGATGTTTAAGTATTCTACTGAATTTTAATTTTACTTGTTATAGCTTTCATTTCTATAAGTACCATTTGGCCATTTTTCAAATATGCATGGTTCTTTTATTATCCCTCCTTTCTCATGTTTTCAATCTTTTATTACTTTAAACATATTTTGCATATTTATTTTATACTTTGTGGCAGATGATGTTCAAATCAGAAGACTTTTGCAGTCTAATTCTGTTCTTTAGCTCCTGGTGAATTTAGGTTCTTTGCATTTTTTGACTGCCAATTCATATTTTTTTGAACTTTTCCAGTGTGAATTCTTTGAGACCTGGTTTGACAGGGAGATCTTCTGAGGAGAGATTTTGTTGTTTTGATTTGGTTTGGCTTTGTTCCAGCACGGTGCCTACATGCATTACACAGCCAGAAGCACATTAAAATGTATCCTCAACTTGAGATATTTCAGATTACTTGGGTATCATGAATTCAGCCTTCAAATCTATACGAGGATCAACTAACAGTTATTCTTTTTCCCCTTTAGTGCTAATTTTTGACAATTTTCCTTACTTGAGGGGTCTTTATGTATAATTTTATCTCTTTCTTACTCTAACTGTGAAACGTAAGTCACTGGAGTCCCAGCTTCATATATGAGTGTTTTATTAGACTCCTCTCCTTGGTTGAGCTGTAGGATTTATGTCTTGTTCTTCACACACACTATGAGTCCCTGCAATCTTGAATTCAGCTTTACCGGGTTTTATATCTAACCTCACAGTTTTAGGCCAGGACAGAACATTTTTTTTTTGGCTGTGATGCATGACTTGTGGTATCTCAGTTCTCTGACTGCCCAGGGATTGAACCTGTGTCCACAAAAGTCCTAACTGCTGGACCTCCGGGGAATTCCCAGAACTTTATTTCTTTGGACTTCTGTTAGATATTAGCTTGTGAATAGTCTTTATTTTCTTTTCAGCTCATGAAAGCACTTAAAAGGATTAAATGAGTATATGTTTCCATGTGTTCAGCATTTCATATGTTTCACATTTTATATGTAATATAATAAAAAGTTATTTTAGGTGGTATATAAAATTAAAATATCACATGTAATATCATAATTTTAAATCCAGTAATTTTAGCAGTGTGCAATATTGCACACTCTTTCAATAAGATTTTATTGGTTTTATGTCAATGTTGCATGAATTTCTGATTTCTAAAGGAAAGTCTGAAAAACTATTCTAAACCTTTCTTATTTAAGCCAAGGAGCATGGCTCAGATGGTAAAGAATCCTCCTGCAACACAAGAGATGAGGGTTCAATCCCTGGGTTGGGAAGATCTCCTGGAGGAAGAAATGGCAACCCATGCCAATATTCTTGCCTGGGAAATCCCATGGACAGAGGAGCCTGGTGGGCTATAGTTCGTAGGGTTGCAAAGAGTCAGACACAAATGAGTAACTAAGCATACACGTCACACATGCACATGAGGTAATTCTAGTAGTGGTTAAATTTTTTAGAAACTAGACTACATAGGTAAGTCAGTATTTGTAAAGGCCTGGTAAAGAACTTGACAAAGCAGGAAATGATAGCTGTCAACATCATTACCATCATCTACATTTCATCACCTTTTCTCCTCATGTCCCAATGTATTTTATGAATGCAAAAAACTGTTTTTCTGGATATGAAAATTTCAGTATTCAACATACATTTTAGAAGCATTCAGAGAGACATACATTTTGCTAAATGAGAGAGAGCACGCAATACACTGGTAGTGGGTCTACAGGGGGAGAAACTGTCTGTAATGGGACTAGGGGATCTTGCATTAACACTATGTCCTATGTTTTGCTGCTAACATGCGCTATTCACCAGTGGAGTTTTGTGGAGTAGAATTCAGGCTAATAAGCCGCTCATTTGCAGGTACATTTCCCACCAAACTGAAAAACAACCTTAGTTTTCTAATAACCTGATTGGAGTCCTGCAGAGGTGCAGTCCTTTGTTAGCAACTCATCTTAATAGAAATGAATCACTTCCATTGCAATGCTCTTACCACACATTCCCATGTTAGTGTACCGCAGATAAGAAACTCCTACCGATTCCAGATGCTTGTTAGTTCTCTGAGCTAATGTATAAATTGCATCATTTGGGGGCTTTGATTCTTTTTTCTAATATACACATATTAGGGTGGTGCTGGAAATATCTACTAAATTAACCTTGTATTTTGTCTTTGGCCTGAAATAAACCTTAAACTAATTTTTGAAATATATCTCATTTCTTTTCATCTCTTCCCCATTGGCCTCATCTGACAAGGATTATAAAATCTGAAATATTCATCCAAGGAAAAGTTTTGTTTCCACTATATGTTTACCTTGGCTGGAATCAAAATGGCTCTTAAAAAAAAGGAGCCAACCATGGGTCTTTGGGGGCTAGTTCAGCAGATTTAAAAGATGTTTAACTGTTAGCTAATATCTCAGATTTTGAAATTACAGTAGGTTCTCTGAATCCACAGGTTTTGCATCCTTGGATATTAAGGGTGAACTGTATGTGTTCATTGTTATATGCTGTTTTATACAAGGGGTTCAGCCTACACAGGGACTCCTGGAGACAATACCCTGCAGATATCAATGGATGACTATATATTGATTATTAAATTATTGATAGTAAGAGTTGTCAATTTGTGGCTATCTAAACTTTTGTTAGTTTAATTGTTTAAAATTAAACAGTATATACAATACTGGCAATTGTATGTGAAGACATTTTCCATTTTTTCTTACTTTCTCTTAACTGTAAAATTTCTCCTATATATCAAGTGTAAAGTGTCTCCCATTTAGAAAGAACATGTGATCCTTAAAATTATACTTGGGCTTTTGTAACAATGTTCTGATCTTATTCTTTATTTCTAACGATTTATCATTTATTTCTAGCAGGAAGATGTCCTTGCCAATTGGAGGCCTGAGTTAGAAAAGGCATCTATTCTAGAGAAGTGGTAGATATTGATAATTTCATATTAGAATTCTAACCAGAGAAGTTGTTTATAAAATTTAGCAAATTTTAGAGGTTTTCAAGTGCCATTCACTTTTGTGAATATACAACTCCATTCCCTTGTAACTTTATGGATCATTATACTCAAAGAAATATGTTATAACTCAAGAGGCTTTGAATATGACCTAGTATTTCAAAGACCTCCTTTGTTTTCAGCATAATTTGCATGCACATATAGTGCTTTGATGCTGGTGTCCACCAAAATTGGTGAAGCAGATACTTGAATGGACAGGTCAGTATACCAGACAACCAGATTTTCAAAGGGAGTGACATTAACTGATTACTTATAGCTCATACACTTGTCCTTATGTTCAGCACATAAAATGCCAGTTCATTAGCTGGTCACAGGAACCCCACTCTATCAATCCATCATCTAGCTACCCGAGGTTATACCTGTTTTGAGTCAGCTCAAAAATTCCAGTTAAGGAGTATCCTTCAAAATCTTCAAATGGTCTAGATCATCAAAAACAAGGGAAGACTGAGAAACTGTCAGAGCCAAGAAAAGCCTAAGGAGACATGATAACTACCTATAATGGGATATCCTGGATGACATCTTGGAACAGAAGAGACATTAGGTAAAAACTGAAAAAAAAAAAAAAAATGAATAATGTATGGACTTTAATGTGTCAGTATTGGCTCAGTAATTTTAACAAATGTATCATAGTAATATAAAATATTAGTAATTTGGAAAACTCAGTGCAAGATGTATGGGGACCCTATGTACTATTTTTGCCTTTTTTTCTGTTAATCTAAAGTGACTCTAAAAATAAAGTTTATTGTATATATATATAAAGGAAGAGATACTAAAGGAGAAAAAAGGTTGTGCTCAGGTAAAGACATTGTTTAGATCATATGTCAGAGCCAAAGGTAAAGTTATTTTGAAAGAAGTTTTTGGATACAGAGCATGTAGTTTTGGTAGAAAATGGTAACATTTCCCTATCATGTCAATGGTGCTCTTACCCAGACTCTGGTTAGCCTGGATTTTATATCTACTTTAATGGTGCTCTTACCCAGGCTCTGGTTAGCCTGGATTTTATATCTACTTTATTTATGTAACAAAATTATTTCTGATATCTTTGCAGGAATGAAAAATTAAAAAAAGTATAGTCTTATAGAGAGAGTTCCTTAAAGACGAAGAGCTCACATTTAAACCAATAAAACCAAGATAACAGGTGAGCCAAGAACTTGGGGTGTACTTATGGTGAGCCTGGCTTCCCTCAGGGCTAAATTCTCCAGCTTAGTTGTCTTCTTAAGACGGACTGGACCACGCAAGGCTGGAGACCCTCAGTGGATTTAGTTTTTCAGATCGCTGGTAGCAGGCAATGCTTGTAGAAGGATTATCCCTAAATGTTCCTTGTGGTTAACATTAATTTGCCTAAAGAAAAAGAAAAGAGAGAAGGGGGAGAATAAGAAAGGGAGGAAGGACTGGAGGAGGAGAAAGAAAAGGAAGAAATCAACTCACCAAGAAGAGGTACATTTTTCCATTTTTCTTGAGGAGAGAAAAAAAGAAAGCAAGAAAAAACAGCCCAAAAGGTGTTTATAAAAACCACATAAGTTGTATTTTGGACGTCAAAAATGGTAGCTAGGAGGCTTTGGAGGCTGAATTGTTCCTTTACTTGGTTCCATTGCCAGGCATGGATATGACCAGAGAATCAAAACCAAACAAGGCGCTGAGAATGAAAGAAACCAAAGCTCAGTGCTAACAGCATCTTGTAGCTTCCGGGAACAGCAGGATGCATGGGAGGAAGTGCAGCCCACGGACAGGAAGCAAGGTGGTCCAGAGAACAAAGGAGACGGCAGCCTGGCCTCAGGAGGTCCCCCGCGTTTGGCAATGCAAACATTTCCTCCATCTCCTTAACCATCTACCTGTCTGCAGAGACAGGAGACAAGATCAAGCCGGATCTCTCCGTCTCTCTCCATTGCTGTCTCTGGCTCTGCCTCTCTCTCTCCTCAGCCTTCCTTCTAATTAACCTGCTCCCCTATCATTTCCCTTCCTCTCCTTTCTGTCATCTCCATTTCACAGTATCACTTACTCGGTGAAAAGAGGCTCAGACACGTTCTATTTAGAAAGTCAGTGTCTCACTAGGGGTGACAAGTCTTTCTTTGAGGTCATTTATCTAATTGCTCTTTGCAGATAAGAATTAATTAGCCCGATTATTTTTCTTCATTTTTGGATGGGTTCCCCACCTGAAGAGAAGAAATTCCTTGCTGTCAGTGATTAATTGCTCAGCCAGAAGCTTACTGCCTCGCATTTGTAATAAATGCCGACTAGCTCTTTAGGTCACATTAGGAACCAGGCAGGTTGTGGTATAATGTACAGGATAATAAAGCACTTGTATAAATAGGGACAGCAGCATTTGATTTTGATTAAATATTTTAATACATCAAAGGGTGAAGGAGTTTCATGATACTGAAGGTAACAGCCCCCATTTAGGGCAGCTTTTTTCTTTCCTTTGTGAGACATAAAAACGTCTCCAGGAGCCATTTGCATGCAGAGCTTATCTCAAATGACCCCAGTGATCTGCGGGGAGGGGTTGTTTTTTAGGTTTCTGTTGGAGAACACCTAAAAGTATAAGCACCTTCAGGGACCAAATCTCTTTTGTTTCAAAGAAAGAAATGAGCTTCCTCTTGATTTACTTCCAAATTAGTTTTTTTTTTTAAGTTGCTGTTGTTGCTGGAGTGTGTCTGTGAGGTTTCCAGACCTCAACATAAAGTGACTAAATTCAAAGGTGAGAAAATCAAGATATGATAAAGGCCTGCTGCTATGCAATCCATCTGGAAAGAAGAAACACAAATCCAAGAGCATATCAGAGGATGTCTTAGACTTTTCAGCTACTCTAACAAACTACGGTAGACTGGGTGACATAAGCAATAAACCATTTATTTCTCACAATTCTGAAGGCTGGGAAGCAAGGTCAAGGTCCTGGCAGATTTGGTGTCTGGTGATGTCATTTCCTGCTTCATGACTGGTGCTTTCTGGCTGTGTCCTCCATGACAGACGGGTAGGAGAGCTCTCAGATGCCTCTTTTATAACAGCATGGATCCCATTTATGAGGATCTCATGGCTGAAGCACATCCCAACGGTCTCACATCCTTGTACTCTCACACCAGGGCATCACACTCGGGATTTCAACATAGGAATTTGAGGGCAAAGCATGTTTTTTTTTACAGTCCAGCATTTTTGTTTTGTTTTGCTTTTTAGTTGAAGGATCTCTGCTTTATAGAATTTTGTTGGTTTCTGCCAAACATCAACATGAATCAGCCATAGGAATACATATGTCACTTCCCCCTTGAGACTCTCTCCCATCTCCCACCCCACCCCTACCCCCGTCCAGGTTGTTACCGAACCCCTGTTTGAGTTCCATGAGTGATACAGCAAATTTCCATTGGAGGGGAAAACATTTAGGCCATCATAGAAGGAGAGTCTTCTATTCTGTGGATAGTTCACTTAAAGACATAGGTTTTAAATAATCTGTGAAGACTGCTTCATTTTCTGTGATTATGTTAGAATTCTATAGATACAATTTTTGTGGCTATTTTAGGAAAAAAGTAAACAACCCCAGGAGAAATTAAGTGTTTTATGAAGGCTGTGCTCATTTGAGCAAGTTAGGCAGAGACAGATCTATAACAGATTGCTTCTGATTCCCAGGCCAATTTGCTATATATATATATATATATATATATATATATATATGTATGTATGTATGTATGTATATAGTAATATTGTCTCTAAAAGGAATGAATATCCCTATGAAATGGATGATTTGATTAGTGAGAAGAATGCTTTCTCCAAGAAGATAAGTAATAGAACATTTATTCTCATTAAGCAATATTACTGAAAATAATCAAATCTAATATATTTTCTTTCACTTTCGGGAGATCCAACATGTAATTAAGAAACTTCTGTAAAGATTTACTTAATAAATTTTATCCTATATTATATCTTTCTAAGGTTCAGTCAGTCAGTCAGTTCAGTCGCTCAGTCGTGTCTGATTCTTTGCGACCCCATGAACCACAGCACGCCAGGCCTCCCTGTCCATCACCAACTCCTGGAGTCCACCCAAATCCATGTCCATCGAGTCGGTGATGCTATCCAACCATCTCATCCTCTGTCGTCCCTTTCTCCTCCTGCTCTCAATCTTTCCCAGCATCAGGGTCTTTTCCAATGAGTTAGCTCTTTGCATCAGGTGGCCGAAGTATTGGAGTTTCAGCTTTAGCATCAGTCCTTCCAATGAACACCCAGGACTGATCTTTAGAATGGACTGGTTGGATCTCCTTGCAGTCCAAGGAACTCTCAAGCGTCTTCTCCAACACCACAGTTCAAAAGCGTCAATTCTTTGGTGTTCAACTTTCTTTATAGTCCAACTATAAAGTTGGTTCAAATCTACTGAAAAATAAGAACCTGCATGTAGAAGATTCTTTATATAAGCCTATTGATTAAATGAATGGACTAAACGAATGGATAAACAGCAAGGACCTACAGTGTAGCATGGGGAATTATATTCAATATCCTAAAACCATCAAATGGGACTTATTTGACAAAGGTAGGTATTGGTAGTAGTGTATGTTCTGTTATCTGTTCTCTTGTGTGTTCCCTGGTGGTTCAGATGGTAAAGACTCTGCCTACAATGCAAGAAACCCAGGCTTGATCCCTGGGTCAGGAAGATTCCCTAGAGAAGGGAATGGCAACCCATTCCAATATACTTGCCTGGAGAACCCCATGGACAGAGAAGGCTGGCAGGCTACAGTCCATGGGGTCACATAGAGTCAGACACAACTGAGCAACTTCCACTATCTGTTCTCTTACTGTGGGTAACTCAAATGGTAAAGAATCTGCCCACAGTTTGGGAGACCTGGGTTTGATCCCTGGGTAGGGAAGATCCCCTGGAGGAGGGCATTGCAACCCATTCCAGGACTTTTGCCTAGAAAATTCCATGGACAGAGGCACCTGGTGGGCTACAGCCCGTGGGATCGCAAAGAGTCGGACACGCCTGAGTGACTAACACACATATATGTCTCTTATTTCCAGGTCCTCTTCTCTTAAGTTGCATAGAATAGAAACAACTGTTTCAGAAGGCCTCCAGCTACCAATTTTATTGAAAACTTTACTGATATAATTACATTAATACTTAATATGTGTCCTGAATGATTGAGATGATGCAATAGGAAGGTCTTTTCCATGTCAAAGGAGGAAGTTCTATGAATCTTATAACATACCAAGGTCACTCACCTACAAATTTCAGATTTTTTAGATCATATTGGGGAGATTTCCAATGCTATTTATTGGTTTTGCTTATGTCAAGAGCCTCTTTTTATTCTGTTTTATAAATCTTACCACTATCTCTGAGCTCCTGGTTAATTGTAAATACAGAAATGGCTTGGAGATATTGCACTTTTGGTTCCAGATCATCTCAACAAGTGAATAATGCAATAAAGTGAATCACATGAATCTTTTGGTTTCCCAGTGTATATAAAAGTTATATTTACTCTACTCTAGTCTGTTAAGCATGCAACAGCATGCAGTTCAGTTCAGTCGCTCAGTCGTGTCCAGCTCTTTGCGACCCCATGAATCGCAGCATGCCAGGCCTCCCTGTCCATCACCAACTCCCGGAGTTTACTCAAATAGCATTGTATCTTAATTAAAAATACTTTATTGCTAAAAATGCCACAATTACATTGCTAATCACAGATTACCATCACATCAAAGAGCACTAATCACAGATAATCATAACAAATACAATAATGATGAAAAAGTTTGAAATACCATAAGAATTACCAAAATGTGATACAGAGACATGATGTGAACAAGTGCTACTGGAAATATGACATCAATAGACTTGCTCCATACAGGTTGCCACAAACCTTGAATTTGTAAAAAGCACATTGTCTGTGAAGTGCAATAAATTGAAAGTGACAAAATGAGGTATGCCTGTAAGGGAGTTTTTCTTCTTCAACCACCTGTCAAGATTTCTAGGACTATTCTACATGAGTGAATGTTTCTGTTTTCTTTCACTTTCTTTTTGCAAAAATGATGAAATTAGCTAACAAGCTGTTGAGTTTAGATGTTTCATACTGCCTTCTCTTCCTCTTGTGCTGTCATGAAAAGATTATGAGCAAGGGTGACATCCTTTGCTGTTTACATCAACACGTTGCAAATTACTTTATCTCATGAGAGAACTAATTGTTCTGTGATGATTCAAAATGGACATTTGTTTCATATTTTTTTTTCTTTTAGGTTTAAATTGATAATTTATTCAGAAGGCTTTAGTCAGTATGCCTGAATTCAAAATACAGGCAAATCTGTTATAGGTCTAAAAAAACAAAAATAATATGATGCAAAGAAATTACAGAAGTGTTTAGTGGTCAAAATGTAGAATAGCTCATTTATCAAGCCCAGCTTCTGTCCAGAGTTGGAACAAAAGTTGAATTAGTAAAGGGCTATGTGCCTCTCTTGTGATTATCTTTCAAATCTATTATGTCATTAAATATTAAGTAAGCTTACAAGCAAAAAAGCATTATAAAATCAGATTGGGTTAAACATTGTGAAGCTTCAAACAGAGATAAAAATAGCATCCATCTCATGTGGTTGTGATTTACTTGATTTGTATTTATTTATGTAAATTTCTGGCTCTGCCATGTAGCTTGTGGAATCTTTGACCAGAGACTGAACTTGGGACCCCAGAAGTGGAGGAGTGGGGTCCTAACCACTGGACCATCAGAGAATTCCTGGGATTGATGTTTATGAAGTGTTTAGAAAAATGCCTGACACTTAGCAGCCATTATATACATGTGTGTTAGATAAAAGTCAAGGATTACTATAAAACTTTTATACTTGAACCTTGAATCTATATGCTGAAAATAGAAACTAGATTGAATATATAAGCTGCTGCTGCTGCTGCTGCTGCTAAGTCACTTCAGTTGTGTCCAACTCTGTGTGACCCCATGGACAGCAGCCCACCAGGCTCCTCTGTCCACAGGATTCTCCAGGCAAGAATACTGGAGTGGGTTGACATTTCTTCTCCAATATAAACTAGATCATTCCAAATTTCTGTTTTCCAATAGAAATTAATTGTGCAAATTTCAGTCTACTATTATTGGTTGAAGATATTTTCAAAAAGCATAAGCTGTGAAAAAAAGGATTCTATCGATGTATTAAACAAAAAGTATGTCAAATATATCTATGCTATGAAGACATACTAAATTTTAGAGAGTCATGTTTTGGGTGACTTGAGGCCTCATTCAGAAATTTTATACATCATAGTATATAGCATGCTTCCCTTTTGCAGAAATGTGAGTCCTAAATTCCCCCACGAACACAGTTTGCAAATATTTTTTCTTAGTATAGCATACTTCTTAAAATCCAGCTTAAAATAAACAAACAGAAAAACTCACTCATTCATGTAAGGGAGGAAAAATAATTTTCCCTCTACTTTCCTGAGTTCTTAACTGAGAGCCCTGTAATGAAACACAAAATAAGAACAGAAAATCAAATAGAAATTTATTGACAGAAGATACACATAAAACATAAGCAAGGAAAAATGAATAACTCCAAGAGGTGGCTTAGAACTCCAGCTAAAATACCATCTTCAGCTAAATATGAAAGAAGGAAAGGTGTGGAGTCCTAGGGAGGTTTTCTGGTAAAAGAAGGTAAACAATAGTGGGGTTTGTTATGCAGATTTAAGTTGGTGCATTCTCCCTTGATAAGGACCTAAAGCTGCCTCTGGGAGTTAATCCTTGTCCTTCCTCAGAGAAAGGGGAGGAGGGACACCTTTGTTACTTTATGCCCTGCTTTCAGGCAAATAGAAGGAAGGAGGGCAGGGACCAATTTTGTAACTTCTTCTTAGTCACCTTCAACTCAATTGACTTCAGTCCTTATGCCAAAGTAGCATTTTGAGAGGTGGCATATTCTGCTACAGAGGCTGAAAGATTGCCACATGTGCACCAGTACTGAATCAAACCTCAGAGACAGAGTTTGGGGTGAAGTAGAAAATAATAGCCTTATTGCTTTGCCGGGCAAAGAGTGGCAGTGGAAAACCTTGTGTTCCAACCCAGGGGAGTTTGATGAAGAGGTTTATGGTGATGGCTCAAGGATGGGGTTGCAGATAACATAAAGGTCTGTGTAGGGCCCGCACTCTTTTAATCTCATCTGAGATGGCCTCCTAATCTTGATGAGCTTCTCTGGTTCCTTTAATCTTGCCTTTCTTGGGGACTCTTCCCTTGATTAGCAGTTGTTTGAATCTGCCCTTTGGAACTCAGGGAAGGTCATGGTGGATATCACAGAGATCTTCAACCTTTTAGAAAGGTATAAGGCCTGGAAAAGTAGAATTCTTGAATATTTTCAGAAGACCTGTCACACGAACAGGACCCAACAACAACTCTAAGTAAAAGGGATAAATAAAATGTCTTCAAAGATTTTCAGACGTTCTCATAGAGACGGGGGAGAAGGCAATGGCAACCCACTCCAGTACTCTTGCCTGTAAAATCCCATGGGCGGAGGAGCCTGGTAGGCTGCAGTCCATGGGATCGCTAAGAGTCAGGCCCGACTGACGCAACTTAGCAGCAGCAGGAGCATAGAAACGGGATTTCTGAAGCTCTCCTGGGCTCTCTGACTGCCACAGTTCTTTTTTGTTTTCTCTGCTTTGAAGCATCCAAATTTAATGCTGCTGCTGCTGATGATTTTCTGATGATTTTCTTCTGCTGTGGAATTGCTTCCTTGAGTGTATCTGACACATATCCTATTCTTCTATAGCCATGCTGATGCAAGTTTGACTCATTTAGTGCAGAGCAAGCATAGTACTAGGAGTCAGCAAGAGAGTTTAGACTAATCAGATGGACATCAAGTGAACAAAGTCGAATGCACAGCAGATGTTCAAAACTCAAAATCTCAAATCTCCGATTGCAGGGATTTCTTTGCAGTCCCACCCCTCACAATGGCAGGACCCTGAGGAGTGGGTGTATGGGTTCCTTCCCCCAAGAGCATGCCTCAGTCTTTTCACTAATAGAATCTTCATTTTAATAAACTCATGTACAGTGAATTTTGGTCTGCTGAGTCACTGTCTTCTCCCCTGATGTTTTTGCCTCAATGCTGTCTGTGGATCATGGTTCTCTAGTTCTGAGTCTTTCCAAAGACCCTTCTTGGTAAACCTTCCTACTCTTGCCTTTTTCAAGAATTGATGCTTTCGAATTATTGTGCCAGGAGATCAAACTAGTCGATCCTAAAGGAAATCAACCTTGAATATCCATTGAAAGGACTGATGCTGAAGCTGAAGCTCCAATTCTTTGGCCACCTGATACAAAGAGCTGACTCATTGGAAAAGACCTTGATGCTGGGAAAGATTGAAGGCAGGAGGAGAAGGGGGCAACAGAGGATGAGATGGCTGGATGGCATCATCTACTCAATGGACATGAGTCTGAGCAAACTCAGGGAGATAGTGGAGGACAGGAAAGCCTGGCATGCTTGGACCTCCCTGTCCATGGGGTCACAAAGAGCTGGTCGTGGCTTTGTAACTGAACAACCACCACCAAGTAAAGTTGAGTATTCACAAGGATCCAGAGGCTCAGATATAGAATCTTGCTCTCAGCCCATGAGTGTGAGATTCTCCTTCAATTAAGCAGAACTGTTGGCATCATTATTTGCTAGACTGAGAAGACTGAGCTGAGTATCTCCTTGTTATCTGTAATAGGCCCCATCAGTGGATAAAGCTAGAAAATATTATAATGTTTATATTACACATATACATATAAATGCAATATATATATATGTGTGTGTACATATATATGCATATATATCCCCATGTGTGTATGTGCTAATTTCCTTCAGTCATGTCTGACTTTTTTGTAACCCCATGGACTGTAGCCCACCAGTCTCATCTGACCATGGGTTTTCCCAGGCAAGAATACTAGAGTGGGTTGCCATTTCCTTCTCCAAGGGATCTTCCCAACCCAGGGATTGAACCCACACCTTCTGCTTGGCAGGCAAATTCTTTACCACTGAGCCACCTGAGAAGCCTATACATGTATATAGTGATGGCATAGATAGGTATTATTTATATGTGTGTTACATTATATTACTATGTATGTTTATATCACTTTTACATTATCTATCTGCATATATACTTATTTTAAAATGTATGTGTTCATATTGATACCTCTCGTTTGAATTCCACATAAAAGTGTTCTGTCTAGCCTTCCCTTGTTTCTGTAGTTGCAAATATCTTCTCTGACAATGAGAAACTTGTCTTCATTATTTTCAATATGTTTACTGATTTGCTTAACCATTATACTCACTTGTTTAATGGAGCCAGTGTCTCAACCACACTGGTCATTTCCTCCGCCCACCATGATCACCCATCATGATCCTACATTTTTTCCTTGCTTCTGCATATCTCTGTTCCTCTCTCCTCTCCCCAATTTCATCCACACACAGATTCCTACACTGGGGAAAGGAAACGGAGTGAGGGGAGACTGAAAGGTCAGGGAAGAGATGTGAAGGGAAGAAGTAAAAACAAAGACAAGGAAGGGAAAAGAAGAAAGGGCTCTAGTACTAACACTTATATATAAAATATAAAAAAGTTAATTACAAAAATGAAATTAAATTAAAATTACAAGCTGCAATTATTGACTAGTTGATTTAAAAATGCATAAAACTACTCAGCCATGTTGCTATAAATATTTCTAAATATCTTCTCTTTATTTGAGAGTTTATCCCATTGCAATCAGTTCAGGGGCTAGCTCACTGAAAGTTATAAACTTCAAAGTAATTTATATGTTTCTAAGTCCAAATTAGGCAATTATCATGGCTACATTACTTTGTGCATGTGCATTAACTCATTTTTGAGTGGGTGGTGTTTATAAAAGCAAGCAGCTATTGAATAATTACAGCAAAGGAAGGCCATACAATATTAGGTATACAGATCAAGAGATGTATCTGATTATTCCATTTTTTTATAGACTCACCAACTCACACTTGTAAAGTGTTTATGCTAATATGATAGAAAATCTAATATGATTTTTCAAAAATTTGCATTTATTTTCTAACAAGAGGATACTTTATATATCCAACTGAGTTACATGTCTTTTTCTGGAGAGTGCTGGTTCATGCTCCGCCACTTAAAAAAACAGATCCTTAAAAGCTAATGGATAGGGATTCTTTATATATTATGCATATTAACTTCTTGTCTGGAATTTTCTTTGCAAATGTTTTCCTACTTTAGTGTTTGTTTTCAACTGGAAGTTAAGCATTTTTATTTGCCCAAATCTACCCACTTTTTCCTTTATTTGTTTATATTTGAGAATATTTATTATTCAGATGCAGCAAACACTTGTTAAAGTATAAATATTCTCCAAGGGCTGCAGTTCCTGGGCTTCTCCTCCAATTTAAACATCTAATCTAGTAGCTGTACTTTGGAGTCTGATGTTACTTAACAGGTTGTAGGTTATTCCTAATTTTATTTCCAAATGCCAACTCAATTGCTGAATAATCCATCTTTCCCTCTCTGGATGGAAATGCAACCTTTAAGAAACATGCAATTCACACAAACATGGGTAAATCATGGAAATTTCTATTATTTTCTAATGATCTATCTGTTGATTATTATACCTGCCATATGCTACTTTAATTACTACAGCTTTCAGTAAATTTTTATATCTGGCAGACCAAGTCCTCTCTCATTATTCTTACAATTTTCTTGCCTATCTTCATGTATTTATTCTTCCAGTTAAAAGTTATTATCAAGTTGTCAAGGTTTTAGAAAAAAAAAAACGATTTTGATGTGAGTGGCACCATGTTTACAAGATGATTTAGTGGAAATTGACATCTTTACAATTTTTAGTTATCCCATCCAGGAAGGCAGTGTTTTGTCAGCAATTCAGGTTCTATATTATGCCCTTCAGGGAGGTTTTATTGTTTATGAGCCTTACATATTCTCTAGTTATTTCTAGATATTTTACAGCTTGGTTGCTATCCTAGACATGAACTTTCAAAGTTACCCCTCTTAACTGGTTATTAATTTTAAAAAAGAAACCTAACACATTATATCTGTCTACCTTACAATACTCTTTTGCTAGTAATAATTTTAATAAATTTTCAATTCTCTTGGAAATTTCAGGTATGTGAATGTAATACATGCAATTACTAATCACTTTATAAAGATAAAGTGATTTAATACAAAGTGATCCTGCTTAATATATATTTCCTATTTTTCTTAACTTACTGCATTCTCCAAAAATCTGAATGGTGAATGGCTAAAGAAGAAAGCTTAAGCGAAAAATAAAAATCAAATCTCATAAATACATATGGTTCTCCACCAATGCATTATAACAAAAGTATTCCATGGTTCAATAAGATGAATGAGTGTTGGTCTAGATAATCTGTGTTCAAGCAGTACCATGCACTGCTTGGATTCCTTCCCTGTGCTGAGGCTAGAAGTCTTGAAGGTTAATTTGTCCAACGATTGAAGGCAAAATGAGAGTGACCAAAATATTTGCTCCTAAACTCTGAAGACTGGAGTTAGAGAATGACAATATCCTTTTGTCCTTGAGTGACAAGCTGGTACACACAGATAACTTTTATGTCTCTTTTATATTAATGTTCCTATTACAAAATCCTCACTATTATCCCTCTCCTTGTTCCCACTGCCTGATTCCCTGCCAGTTTCTCAGAACTGACTCCACCCATTTCTTCCAACAGCAAATTCATCCCATCCATCATAGGTTCCTCATTCTACAAGCAGGAAATATATAGAAAGTGTGACAGCTAACACTCATTAAATTTTCAAAGTTGGAGTCTTACTCTTGTATGTCTCTACATATCCCTCATTAGTTGGAGAAGGAAATGGCAACCCCATCCAAAATTCTTGCCTGGAAAATTCCATGGACAGAAGAGTCTGGTGGGCTACAGTTCATGGGGTCACAAAGAGTTGGACACAACTGAGTGACTACCACACCCTCATTAGTGCCAGGTTCAAGGTTTGTTTCCTAAAGAGTAAGACCCTAAGTGCTCAGGTAGCCCAAGACACCATGTTTCCCATGCCACCCCTTTACCTCAATTCCCTTCAACAGGTGCTTTATTTATAAGAATATTTCTGCTGGGATGCTCTCCTTCCTTTGGTTTAATCAGTCAACACCCTATGACTTTGGAAGCACTTCCCCATTGCTCTGACTGTATAGCCTAACTGGCAGCATTGCATACTCTTTGATCATTAAGGATGGTTGACTTAGATCTTTCTGCAAATTAGCTCCTTTAAACACTATGTATCTCTTCTCCTCCTCCTAACTGAGTACCTCCTTCCATAGAACTGCCCAGTTAAAAATAGTCACAGCCTAAAAGTTGAGAGTTATGCTTTATTTGGTAGGAATTTTTAGGACTTCAAGTCCAGGAGACAACATCTCAAGTGACCCTGAGGGACCTGCTCTGAGGAGGTGAGGGGGAAGTGCCAGGTTACATAGAAACTTTGTAACAAAAGGCAGGTAGACTAAACATCAAAAGAATATTGTTATGAATATTAAAGAAAACCAGATATCCCAAGTTAAGGAAATCAGTGCTTATGGGAAGATGCAAGAGTGCTTATGGGAAGATGAAAGTCTGGACTCACTGAAATTCTTTTCATATGCATCTCAGCTATCCTGGGCAAGTATCTTGTGTTGTTTCACATTTTGAGCTCCCTTGAATTCATTGCAGGGAAAGGCTACATACAGCCTGTTGGCTGTTGGATAACAGGTTTTCTTCTTCCAGAGTGCCCTGGAGAGCTAGAATTGCTAATGACTGTGACATCCTGGTTTACTGATATGGCGGGGGATATTCTATTTCTCAGCTGCGCGGCGCTGCAGCAGAAAGATGCCACTGTGAGAATGCTGTGCTCAATATGCCAGCAAATTTGGAAAACTCAGCAGTGGCCACAGGACTGGAAAATGTTAGTTTTCATTCCAATCCCTAAGAAAGGCAATGCCAAAGAATGCTCAAACTACTGCACAATTGCGCTCATCTCACACACTAGCAAAGTAATGCTCAAAATTCTCCAAGTCAGATTTCAACAATATGTGAACTGTGAACTTCCAGATCTTCAAGCTGGATTTAGAAAAGGCAGAGGAACCAGAGATCAAATTGCCAACATCTGTTCGATTATTGAAAAAGCAAGGGAGTTCCAGAAAAACATATATTTCTGCTTTATTGACTATGCCAAAGCCTTTGACTATGTGGATCACAATAACCTGTAGAAAATTCTGAAAGAGATGAGAATACCAGACCACCCGATTTGCCTGTTGAGAAATCTGTATGCAGATCAAGAAGCAACAGTTAGAACTGGACATGGAACAACAGACTGGTTCCAAATATGAAAAGGAGTATGTCAAGGCTGTATATTGTCACCCTACTTATTTAACTTATATGCAGAATACATCACGAGAAATGTTGGGCTGGATGAAGCCCAAGCTGGAATCAAGATTGCTGGGAGAAATATCAATAACCTCAGATATGGAGATGACACCACCCTTATGGCAGAAAGTGAAGAAGAACTAAAGAGCCTCTTGATGAAAGTGAAAGAGGAGAGTAAAAAGGTTGGCTTAAAACTCAACATTCAAATAATGAAGATCATGGCATCCAGTCCCATCACTTCATGGCAAATAGATGGGGAAACAGTAGAAACAGTGTAAGACTTTATGTTCTGGGGCTCCAAAATCACTGTAGATGGTGACTGCAGCCATGAAATGAAAAGATGCTTACTCCTTGGAAGGAAAGTTATGACCAACCTAGGCAGCATATTAAAAAGCAGAGACATTACTTTGCCAACAAAGGTCCATCTAGTCAAGGCTATAGTTTTCCCAGTAGTCTTATATGGATGTGAGAATTGGACTATAAAGAAAGCTGAGAGCCAAAGAATTGATGCTTTTTAACTGTGGTGTTGGAGAAGACTCTTGAGATTCCCTTGGAAAGCAAGGAGATCCAACCAGTCCATCCTAAAGGAGATCAGTCCTGAGTGTTCATTGGAAGGACTGATGTTGAAGCTGAAATTCCAATACTCTGGCCACCTGAGGCAGAGAGCTGACTCATTTGAAAAGACCATGATGCTGGGAAAGATTGAGGGCAGGAGGAGAAGGGGACGACAGAGGATGAGACGGTTGGATGGCGTCACCGACTCAATGGACATGTGTATAGGTAAACTCTGGGATTTGATGATGGACAGAGAATCCTGGTGTCCTGGCATGCTGCAGTCCATGGGGTCACAAAGAGTCAGATATGACTGAGTGACTGAACTGAACTGATTCCATTTCTTAGCACCAACCAGAGTTCTTTTCCCTTTGAAAGTATGTGTGTAGTTACTCAGTCCTGTCTGACTCTTTGCCACCCATGGACTTTAGCCCACCAGGCTCCTCTGTCCATGGAATTCTCCGGGCAAGAGTAATGGAGTAGGTTGCCATTACCTTCTCCAGGGGATCTCTCCCACCCTGGAAGGGAACCTGGGTCTTCCACACCGTGGGTAGATCCTTTACTGTCTGAGCTACTTGGGAAGTCTTCCCTTCCCTTTAGCCTTAGGATACTGAGAATACACCATGTTTACCCTTTAACTAGTCAGAGCTAAGAGGACCACCATAATTTTAGTTTTTCTAAACTTACAACTCTGAAGCCAAAAAAAGGGCTGTATTCTACTTTGTCACTCAATTGTCTCTGACTCTTTGAGAGCCCATGGACTGTAGCCTGCCAGGCACCTCTGTCTGTGGGGATTCTCCAGGCATGAATACTGGAGTGGGTTGCCATGCCCTTCTCCAGGGGATCTTCCCAACCCAGGAGTTGAACAGAGGTCTCTCACACTGCAGGAGGATTCTTACTGTCTGAGCCACCAGGAAAGCCTCCCCTCCCCCCAAAAAAGGGCAGTTTGTATTATTAGAAAGTCACTTTTTCCATGTCAGAATTTTGAGTATAATAAGAAATTTCATTTGTATATCAGTTAGATTTTGCTGTGCACTGCAAAACCTGGTAGCTAAAACAATAATAATTTTCGTTAGCTCATGATTTTGTGGGTCAGTTGAGTGGCTCTTCTGGTCTGAGCCTATGACATGCTACTCTTGTAACCAGGTGATTATCAGGTACTGAGCTGACCAGAGGATGGATGGAGCACCTCAGTTCTTTTCCATAAGGCATCTTATTTTCCAACAGGTTAGTTAAGTATCAGTTGTGTCTGACTCCTTGAGACGTTATGGACTGTAGTCCACCAGGTTCCTCTATCTGTGGAATTCTCTAGGCAAGAATACTGGAGTGGGTAACCATTCCCTTCTTTGACTAAGTTACATAGAGATCTCACAGTTTCAAGTATGCAAGAGAGCAAGTAGCAAGGCACAAATTCTTTAAGCTTGTATCATGTTTGCTAATATCCGCTGGCTAAAGGAAGTCACGTGGACAACTCAGCATCACAGGGAAGGAAGGAAGATAGAGTTCACTTTTTGTTTAGAGAATCTGCATTGTCACATTCAATGGCATGGATGATACCAGGGCAAGCATTTGTGGCCTTTTTACAGTTTACCATGATTGACTATTAACTTCCCCCCTACAAACAAGATAAAGGAGACACAAGGAGACACAAGGAAGGAGGGGAACTCATAATTTATAAACACCTAATGAATTTCCTGTTGGTACAGTGGCTAAGACTCTGAGATCCCAATGCAGGGGGCCTGTGTTTGATCCCTGTTCAGGGAACTAGGTCCCATATGCTCCAACTAAGACTTTGCAAGCTGCAATTAAAAAACCTGGCACAGTCAAATAAATAAATAAAATTTGGGCTTCCCAGGTGGTGCTAGTGGTAAAGAGCCTGCTTGCCAATGCAGAAGACATGAAGAAGTGAAGTGAAAGTTGCTTAGTCATGTCTGACTCACAAAGAGTCAGTCCATGAAATTCTACACAGTCCATGGAATTCTCCAGGCCAGAATACTGGAGTGGGTAGCCTTTCCCTTCTCCAGGGAATCTTCCCAACCCAGGGATTGACCCCAGGTCTCCTGCATTGCATGCAGATTCGTTACCAGCTGAGCCATAAGGGAAGCCAGCAGGAGACATAGGAGATGCAGAGTTGATCCCTGGGTCAGAAAGATCCCCTGGAGGAGGGCACAGCAACCTACTCCAGTATTCTTGCCTGGAGAATCCCTTGAACAGAGGAGCCTGGCAAGCTACAATCCGTGGGGTGGCAAAAAGTCAGATACAACTGAAGAGACTTAGCACACATGCACAATATAATAGGTACTTTGCCAGACACTAAATCACACTTTTTCATGTAATTCTCATGAAGTTGGCTTTATGAATGCTACAAGAAGAAGACTGAGGCAAACCCTTGTCTTGCACCTGAGGACACAAAAAATACTTAGTTAAGCAAGAATTTGCCCACAGGTCTTCCTTACTTCAAATTCTAGGCCGTTCCTACAATGAATACAATGCTCTCCTTATTCTGGTAAAGGCAAAAATAAAAATCATTTTTGAGTACACCCTACAGCATCCCAACTCCTACTTGAGTCAGTCTCATCCAAAGCTGAGATCTATTCTCTAGCTATTTTCCTTTTTATAGATCTAAGGGTAAACAGTGCAGAGGAAAACTCAGAAATTTCCACTGTGACTGGAACTACATTAAGCATTTATTGTAAATTAGAGAGAGTAGACATATTTTGACCCAAATAATAGATATGTGTTCCCAGGACCACAAATTACAGGCAATTTGCTCACATTATAGTAATAAAGCTATATGCTTGGTAAGCACATAAATCACTGATAATGATGGGTAAAGCATGGTGTTTACAAATAAAAGGGTGTTCTTGCATGATAGATTTTGTCCCTGATACCCTTTTGTTCACTGGCTTGGCCACCCTGTTCCGGTTGTGATCAAGGAAAGAGAAAAGGAGCATACAAATTCCAACATGATCTCATCGATAGGAGAGACCAAAATTTGCTAATAGAAAGCATCACTCCAAAGTCTAAATATTGTAACAAGAGTAGGCCTCCCGTTTAGCGCATCTATATCCCATATGGGCTTTCCTGGTGGCTCAGTGGTAAAGAATTCACCTGCCAATGCAGATTCTATCCCTGGGTCAGAAAGATCCCCTGGAGAAGGAAAAGGCAACCCACTCCAGTATTCTTGCCTGGGAAATCCCGTGGAGAGAGGAAACTGGTTGGCTACAGTTCATGGAGTTGCAAAAAGTCCAAAACAATTCAGAGACTGAACAACAACATCCTACATATTATCATTTTAAGGTGCTTTTTTAAAAAGTTGATATGACAAAAAATATTTATTTGGCAACTTCCATGTGCCTATACTCAAGCTGCTATAACATCTCATGGTATTTTCACTTTAAATCAGAGAATGTATTTTTTACAATTATAATTTTGGCAAAATCAAAAAATAGCCTGTCTACTCAATTATCTAAGTGAGAAAAAGATGTCAAGCTGGTACATGGTAATATAATGATAGGAAAGGAAGATAGGGCTTCCCTGGTGACTCAGCTGCTAAAGAATACACCTGCAAAAAAAAAAAAAAAAAGAAAGAAAGAAAAGAATACACCTGCAATGCTGAAGACCTGGGCTTTCCAGGTGAAGCTAGTGGTAAAGAATCTGCCCACCAATGTAGGGGACGTGAGATGCAGGTTCTATCGCTGGGCAGAGAAGATCCCCTGGAGGAGGGCATGGTAATTCACTCCAGTATTCTTGCCTGGAGAATCCACATGGACAGAGTAGCCTGGAGGGCTACAGTCCATAGGGTCACAGAGGTGGACACGACTGAAGTGACTTAGCAAACACGCATAGGAAGATACACACCTAAAAATGTACACTGGACTGCTAGTATAAAGTATACATTTATTGCAGTACTTGGGACTTTGAAGAGGGCCTCTCCCCAACACACACACACACACACACACACACACACACACACACGAAGATTTTGAGTCATTCATTGGTAGATACAAGTCTCTCTTTATCTGATCAATGTTGATGTTCAGACAGGTAAATGACCTATAGGAATCCTATTCTAACCATTGCTATAGAAAAGATTGAGAAAGTACCTTTAACAGCTTCCAGAGGTAGTCTATCTTCTGATAAACCATGTCACTCATAAGCAATTAGTCTTTCCAAAAATATACATGAGAATCCTAGATTAAGGAGCCACCTCATAGTGGGAGTGCAGGGCTGCAGTTACTTCCTGGGTTTATATTCTTAAGGGATTAAATACCAGAAGCAATTGCTGTCCAAAGAAAAAGATACTTCTGGGTACTAAGGACCTCATAGTTAAAGGGGTTAGTATTTCTCCCTTCTAGGGGCAATGTTTTGATATTTGGGCAGCCAGGAAGACTTCGACATTTTAATGAGATGGGGAAGATCTTTTCCCTCTACCATTTACCCTGAGTGACTAAAAGCAGGGGCTTAGCCTGAATGAAAAGAAGCAAGCTAATCTTCAATTATGGATACAGCATTTAAATAAGATATTGAAGTAAAATGGAGTTAGATAGTACTCAGTATGGATGTCTGAATAAAATTTTGTTTCAAGATATTCTATGTGTACATGTAAAAGAAAGGCATAAATAAAATTGTATGGATTTATTTTTAAAGTGGAGTTTTCATTTGCTTAAGCAAGATGGCTAAGGGAAAATTTCCCTTATATTCTCAGAGATGGTCTCTTATGCTTTCTGCATCCTCCCCAATTTACACTGTCAGTCAAAGTAAGAAACAGATCACAGACTCAGAAGGGATGGTTTGTGGAGAGTTTAATACAGGAACTATTTACAATCGTATGAGTAGGACTTAAGGATAATCAATTATTCTGGTTGAGTAATATTTAGCTATTGCCATGCATAAGCTTTAAAGGGCAAGAGGAGGAAAGAGATACTGGAAAACAGAGACAGGATAAGCTATATGGAGAGGATTTTTGTTGAGGAAACAGTTGTGTCTTGAGGGCAGGGACTTCAATATTCTAATTTCACATACATTTCCTTCCCTCCAATCTCCCGTCTGTGTTTCCAATTGTCCAAACCCAGTTGAAAGCCAGAAGGCTAGAGAGCCTCACTGTTATATATTACATGATAGTCAAACCTAGACAGCCCATTAAAGAGCAGACACCTTACTTTCCCAGCAAAGGTCTGTATAGTCAAAGCTATGGTTTTTCCAGTAGTCATGTATGGATGTGAGAGTTGGACTTTAGAAAAGACTGAATGCTGAAGAATTTCTGCTTTCAACTGTGGTGTTGGAGAAGGCTCTTGAGAGTCCCTTGGACTGCAAGGAGATCAAACCAAACCATCCTAAATGAAATCAGTCCTGAATATTCATTGGAAGGATTGATGCTGAAGCTGCAATATTTTGGCCACCTGATATGAAGAGCCGACTCATTAGAAAAGCCTCTGATGCTGGGAAAGATTGAAAGCAGGAGGAGAAGGGGATGACAGAGGATGAGGTGGTTGGATGGCATCACCAACTCAGTGGGCATGAGTTTGAGCACGCTCCGGGAGGTGGTGAAGGACAGGGAAGCCTGGTGTGCTGCAGTGCGTGGGGTCACAAATGAGTTGGACAAAACTGAGCCTCTGAACAACAATAGCATGAGAGTCAACCTCTCAGTCCAGACATGGGGATGAAGGTGGGTCTGAAATGATAAATTCAAGGTATGTGTGATGAGTGCATGCAGCCTTAATTCTGCCATGATAGCCGCATGCCACTGCACGGCCAAGTTCAGCCAAGTACTCTGACTTCTTCAACCCTTCTCAGCTGCAAATAGAGAAAATGAATTCTTTGTACACTTTCTCTTTGCTCTCTTCGTCTCTTCTATGACTGCATTACAAAATACAAACTGCCCCCAGAAATCCACCTGACTGTCCTTTCATCTTCTTGACTCCTAATTTGGGAGCAACTTGCCCACCTAGACCTTGACTTTTTGAAAGGTGATGCTTGTCATTCTCTGTTTTCAAGATCTCTTGGACCAGGACTGTGGCGGTCTAGCCTGTCTGTCAAATGTAATGCTTTTGGAAATGGACCTTTGCTCTACATCTGTTCGGTGTGAAGAGCCACACACTCCAGAACCTAGGGAATCTGTGCCCGGAAACCCACCTTATATCCTTGGTGGGCCTATAGTTAATTGCCTTGTGATTGTTGGCCATTTATTCCAACTCTGTGAACTTTGATTATTTTTTTAATCCTTAAAGTTAGCATAATAACACCTACTTTATTTCCCTTGCATAGAACACATCTATGCAAAAGTCATTTATAAACCATAATTAGAAAAGGTAATTGTCAAATATAAGTAAGCTTTCCAGATTATTTTCAGTTTTAATACAAGCAGAACAGTCATTGCAAGGCACTTAACTACAGCTCATTCACAAAATAGTGAAATATTGTCCTTGATGGAGTAAAACATCACTGAAATTCTCAGTAGATGGTTCCATCTGTTTGCCTGCTGAATTCTTTTGCTCAGACATGAGTTTTCTTCCTAATCATTAAACAGCTTCTACTTCTTCTCGAACTTTTATAAATATGTCAATAATCCAAGCACATATAAAGAAATAGCTGCTTCTCTTGCTTTTATTCCCTATCAGTCCCTCAAAATCCAATGGAATGCATGGTAAGGATGTAAAAGTGTTCGGAAGATGCTGGGTTTGAAATGTAACATTTTTCCAAGTAAGTCCATTGTATTTTTTACTTATCCCATTTGTTAACAGCTAGGAACACTTTGCAGGGGTATACTAACAAGGAGACAGAATAAATGCATCTTAAATCAGTGTTGGATGCTTACCACAGAATGGTATGTGCTTTGACATCTATCCTTTTCCTCGCATTCTGGTTTCACCGTTAGGCCACCCAACCCTCCAACTAATCAGTTTAATCAGTAGGCTCTAGTCAACTAGATCTCTTGGCATTTCCCTGAATTTGCCTTGATATGTGATGACTTTGGGCTTTGCTCAGGTTTTCTCTGCTGTCTAGAATTCCCTTACCATCCCTCTACTTCTGTAAAATATCTGTTCATCTTTCAACTAAACTTTCCCCCTATAGCCTTATTTGAGTCTCCATCAAGAAATCACTATGCCTTTGTGTATGACCTCCACATGATCTGACATGTCTCCCATGCTTGATGAATGTACTTATATTCAAGTGTTTGTGTCTGTCTTAATTAAATTGCAAGCTCCTTAAGGACACGATCTATGCCTTCTATCTCCTTTATTTCCAACGAGTGGACAGTTGGGTAAGCTCACTGCATGAATGAATCAATGTAAGAATGGCTGAAATAGTTCTCAAAAAGAAAATGCACTAGAGGAGTCAACTCTAACTGTCTTTTTTCAGCATAACCATTTCTCCACATGTAAAATAGAACCTGATGTCATCTTTAGTATTTATTTATTTGACAAGCAGTTGTCAGGCACTCAGTTTATAAGAAACTGGAGATTCTGAAATCAAATGTGACGTTCTACTCACATGTCACTTCTCTTTCCCTTTCACATTTTCAACTTCGCAATAAAACCTTTGGTGTTGTACACATCTTTTATGGCAAGTTTCAGCATTACTGAGATGCATATGATTTTTTTCATTTACATTTCTTTCCTATGTTTTGAATGACAAGACAGGTATTTTCACCTGTGTACTCAGCATCTCTGTTTGGCTATCCTGGCAGTTTAAACTCGTCAGCTTTAAAACTTCTCATCTAAAAACAAAAACAAAAACTGCTCATCTTTCTGCTTCTACCATGCAACATACTTCTGTTCTCCCTTCCCAGTGAATTATAACATCGGTTCCAAGATGGGAATTTCCTTCTCCCTCACCCTCCACACCCAATCACTCATTTAAAACTCATTATTTTCTTTTTTTTTTTAATTTAGAAATATAGCTGATTTATAATGTGCTAATTTCTGGTGTACAGCAAAATGATTCAGTTTGACCATAGACTATATATTTATATATATATATATATATATATATATTTCAGATTCTTTTCATTATAAGTTATTATAAGATATTGAATACAATTCCCTGTGCTATGCAATAGGACCTTGTTTATCTATTTTATATATAATAGTGTGTGTCTGTTAAAATCTCATTTTTAAGGTCAGTTTTTAAAAATATATGTTACACACAATAAAGTACACACATTTTAAAATCATGGTTCAATGAGTTTTGATGAACATTTATACCCAGGTAATTATGGTCCCCATTAGGATATTAAAACATTTCCATGCTTCCATAAAGTTCTCCTATGGCCCATTGTGATTAATCCATCCCCACTTCCAATTTCAGGCAACCACTGATCTTTTCTCTCATTATTGAATAGTATTTCCTGTTAATAGACTCGTACGGTGTTCAGTCTTTCATGTAAATGTGACTTGTTTTACTCAGAAAAATGTTTCTGAGATTCTTCCATGTCATTACGTGTATCACTACATTCATTTTAAATGCTGAGTGGTATTCCACTGTATGAATATATAATAACTCTTTATATGTTCTTTAGCTAATGGAAAATTAGATTGTTTCTAGTGTTGATGACATAAATAAAACAGTTATAGACATTTATAGCCAACTATTTTGTAGACATATTTTCATTTTTTTGTGGGAAAATATCTATAAATGGAATTGCTGCATCACATATTCAGTTATGTTTACCTTTGCAAGAAACTGTGAAAGTGTTTTCCAAAATGAGTGCACCATTTATACACCCACCAGTGAATTAGAATTCTGGTTGTTCCACATCTCACCAACATTTGGTATTATTAGTCATTTTACTTTTAGCCATTCTAGTAGGTATATAATGGTCTCTCATGGTTTCAACTTGAATTTCCCTATGACTAATGATGTTGAGCATTTAAAAATATTTATTGGCTACTCTTTTTTTTGCCCCTTAAAGTGTGTGATCAACTTTATGTCCAATATTTTTTGGGGTTGTCAGTCTTATTGCATTCTGAGAATTATTTAAGCATTCTGAATACAGGATGTAAATATATTCTTTCACTTATGGCTTGACTTTACAATTTCTTAATCCTGTATTTGAGGAACAGAATTTTCTCCCTCCTTTTTTCTCTCTTCCCTTTTCTTTGCTTCTGTCTTTCCTTCCTTTCTCCCTTTCCCCATCCCATCCGTCCTTCTTTTTAATTACTTGGGATTTAAAAGTGTAGGATAATTGTTGTTGTTATTCAGTCACTCAGTCATGTCCAACTCTTTGCGACTCCATGGACCACAGCATGCCAGGCCTCCCTCTCCCTTCCCCATAGCTTGCTCAAACTCATGTCCATCGAGTCAGTGATGCCATCCAACCATCTCATCCTCTGTCATCCCCTTCTCCTCCTGCTTCAAACTTTTCCAGTGTCAGGGTCATTTCTAATGAGACAGCTCTTCACGTCAAGTGGTAGAAGTATTGGAGCTTCAGCTTCAGCATCAGTCCTTCTAATGAATATTCAGGATTGATTTCCTTTATGATTGACAGTTTGGATCTCCTTGCAGTCTGAGGGACTCTCAGGAGTCTTTTCCAACACCACAGTTCAAAAGCATCAATTCTTTGGCATTCAGCCTTCTTTATGTTCCAACTCTAACATCTGTATGTGACTACTGGAAAAGCCATAGCTTTGACTATATGGACCTTTGTTGGCAAAGTAATGTCTTTGTTTTTAATACGCTGTCTAGGTTTGTCATAGCTTTTCTTCCAAGGAGCAAGTGTCTTTTAATTTTGTGGCTCTAGTCACCATCTGAGGTGATTTTGGAGCCCAAGAAAATAAACAGGTTAAAACAGGATAATATCCTCATCTAAAAATAAAAATAGATGATTTCAATATATGTCTTTTAATTCTTTTTTATTACCTTTTTATATTATCTTATTGCATTGATTAGTACCTCCTATACAATATTGATTATGAGTGGTAAGAACAGACATTCTTGCTTTGTTCCCAACTTAAGGGGAAATGTTTTTCCTCATCATAAAGTATAATGAGAGCTGTGGGTTTATTATATGTGTCACTTACCACGTTGAAGAAGTTTCTTTCTATTCCTAGTATTTAGAGACTTTTTTTTTTTAATAGAAGATGTGTTCAAGTTAAGGACTATACCTATCCCTTTTCAGATTATTTTCAATTATAGTTTATTACAAGATATTAAATATAGTTTCTTGGGCTATACAGTAGGATAGCAGAACTAGAGGTTCTTTATTAAGTATGAACATTGAATTTTGTCAGGTGTGTTTTTCTATTAATACATTTATTAAAGTACTATTTTTATTTATTATAAAGATATGAAGATTATAGTAATTTATTCTTGAAGGTAAACTGACCTTGTAGCCTTGAAATAAACTCCAGTTGGAAGTGATGGTATTTTTTTTTTTTTTTTTGTATTGCTGAACTCAATTTGAAATGTTTTTTTAAGGATTTAAAAATCTGTATTGGTGAGAAATATTGATCTCTAGTTGTCTAGTGTTAGAATAAGAATAGTGCAGGCTTCAAGTAAATAGTTAATCACTTTTCATTTTACTTTTCCTCCTGGAAATGAAAATTAAGGAATCAGAAGTCTGAACATTTTTAAGGCTTTTGGTAACATATTGCCAAGTAGCCCTCCAGAAAAATATACCAATTATCTTTCCAAAACAATATATAACAACATCTCTTTCCCTATATCTTCCATAACACCAAGAAATATCATTAAACTTTTAAAATGAAAATGATCTCATGTTAATTTGAATTTCTTTGATCAGTGAAGAGATTATTTTATATATTATTGTGGTCATTTGCATTCTTTTGAGAATTGGGTATTCACATTTTTTATACTTTTTCTCATGGGTATTCCTCCTTTACTTTTTGATTTGAAAGAGCTCTTTATAGATGAAGAATATTAGTCATGTGTAGCAAATATTTTTCCAGCTTGTTTTTCCTCAGGTAAAACCACTAAGAACATAGGTAGAAATAATCTAAAAATACTTAATATGTTGATAAATGGTTTCTACACACAGGGACCCTTTCAAAGTTAGAATCCTAACATTTGCATCCCTGAACACAGATGTTAATTTTTCTTTGTGAAAATGAAGAATATTGAGTATGTGGTTTGAAAACAGGTATTGAATCCCCTTATAGAACTCAGCCTCAAATAACTTAAGGAGATAAGGTTTATATTTGATAGCTCCACTGCTAGGTCACCCTTAATCTGGCCAACCTGTTTTCAATCTGTCTCTCATTTAATTCTCACCGTCCACCCCAGCCCACTACCCTTCACACCTTATTCAGGTTCTGTGTTTTCATTAAGTCACTGCCTTCTTCACTCTGCTACCTCCAAGAGTGCTGTAAGGCTCAAGATCCAAGTCCAATTAATGACTCCAAATGGACATGCTAAATGGAAGTTTTCTTTCAGGTGGCATTCATACTTTCACACTTTCCCTTGAAAAATGCCCCAGAAGCAGTATGGTATCACTGAAAGAGGGCTGGACTTAGGAACGTTGAGTTTTAACATCATGGCTCTTCATTTTACCCTTGTGATCTGCAATAAACAATTCAGTTTCTATGGGTCTCAGTTTCCTCATTTGTAAAGTGGGGCAAAGACTACCTGTCTTGCTCACTTTATTGGTTGATTAGTAACATGACATCATGCAATGTGAATGCATTAAAAACATCCTTTAGTGGAATTATAACCACATGGATGGTCTTCTATTCTCTCAGGCTATCAATATCCTTCCTTAATACTCAAAAAAAGTTGGAAAATGCACATGGATTCAAAACCAAACAAAAAAATTCAGAGTCACTCAGAAGTTTCACTAAATTTTAATAGCCTTTAGCTTGGTAGAATGGGCTTCCCTAGTGGCTCAGTTGGTAAAGAATCTGGAATATATTGGTTATCAGTAACTTTCAGAGTGATTTTATTTCATCATAGCAAATACTGATTTCCTGTTGGCTGAGTCTTTTTGCAAAGCCTCCACTTGCACATTTATACAAGATTTTCCTAGCCAGACCAGGCCAGAGGCACAGTGAGAAGCCATCTTTTTATACTTCTTTTGTTTCTTTCAGATAATAATTATGATTAAAGGGAAAGAGAGGGAAACTGACATGTAATTTGAGAGTACTATACCTTTGAGAGTACTATAACTTACCTGTAAGTAGGTACTAATAAATACATGGGTTTTAGTTGGCTAGACATCAGTCTCTGCTTATGTGAAGTAAGTCATCGGTCTATACTTAGAACTCAAATATCTGTATGTTACTTATTATATTAATTGGGGCTTCCCTGGTGGCTTGGATGGTAAAGAATCTGCCTGCAATGTGGAAGACCTGGGTTTGATCAGGTCAGGAAGATCCCCTGGAGAAGGGAATGGCTATTCAATTCAGTATTCTTGCCTGGAGAATTCCGTGGATGGAGGAGCCTGGCAGGCTATAGTCCACGGCATTGCAAAGAGTCAGACACAACTGATCAACTGATACTATCATATTGATATTTGAATTCTGTCCCTTGTTTGTCTTGCCTGGCTGACACCCTCAGAGATGGAGCATCATAGTAACTTATTTCTAAAATTATCTCACCATTCACGCATTAGTCCTGAACTGCCTCAACCAAATACTTTGGGGTCTACATCCTAAACTGCTCCTGACATCATTACTCATTGCCTCATTCAACTCTCATCCTTGATGAGCACTTTCTTTTTCTTCTTCCCTACAATAAAGTCCTTGCCGATCCCTCTGCTGTCTCAGCAGCCCTGAGTAAATGCATGGTCTTAGTGTCCCAGGCCCTGCACCCACTTGAATGTAAGTGTTGTGGTCACCACTCCCACTAGATTCACACCAACCATCCAGTAGGGAGCTGAGTATAAGCTCATGTGTAAAGGAGGTACATTTTCTATTTCAGTTGTGAGATAGAAATAGAAATAGAAAATGTATAACATAAAAGTTAAATGTACAGATATTTAAATGGGTTGAAGATAGTAATTTAAAAAACACAACCAAGTAACTATTGCCTGATTGAATATATCAAATATTGCTAGTCATGTATGGATGTAAGAGCTGGATCATAAAGAAGACTGAAGGGTGAAGAATTGATGCTTTTGAACTGTGGTACTGGAGAAGACTCTTGAGAGTCCCCTGGACAATGAAGAGATCAAGCCAGTCAATTCTAAAGGAAATCAACCCTGAGTATTCATTGGAAGGACTGATGCTGAAGCTGAAACTCCAATACTCTAGCCACCTGATGAGAAAAGCCAGCTCATTGGAAAAGACCCTGATACTGGGAAAGATTGGAGGCAAAAGGAGAAGCAGGCAGCATAGGATGAGAGGGTTGGATGGCATCACTGATTCAATGGACACGAGTTTGAGCAAACTCAGGTAGATAATGAAGGACAGGGAAGTCTGGCATGCAGCAGCTCATGGGAATACAAAGAGTTGGATACAATTTAGTGGCTGAAGAACCTCACCCAGGGAGTCTTTTCATGTGATCCTGCCCATCACAGTCCAATTTGTCTTATAGGATGGAACCACTAGCCATGCTTTTATGACAGTTTTCTTGCTTTTACTTAGAGCTTATATCAGGGGAATCCAGTAACTGTTTTCCAAAAAGCGCCAGATAGTAAATATTTTAGGATTTGGGGACCACTTATGATCTCTGTCTCATAATTTTTTTCCTCTTTGTTCTTCTTCAGTTCTTTAACAAATCTTTAAAACCATGAAAATTGCTCATAGCTCACATGATATAGCTCAGACTTGGCCTGTGGGCTGTAGTTTGCTTTTGGGTTTAGATCCCAACATAATACTGATTTTTTTTTTTTTTACTGATTATTTATTTATTTTATGTATATGAAATAAAGATGGAATTTTCTTTCCAACATCATTCTTATAGTGTTTATCCATACCATTGAGTGAAGCTCTAGTTCATTCATTGTCATTGATCTATAGCATTTTGTGTCTGATTTATCAATTTTTTAAATTTTTACCTACTCTACAATGTATATTTGGTTGTTTCAAAGTTTTTCATTTACAAAAAATATTGCTATGAACATTTTTGTATGTACCCTGAGGCATCTGTGCAAATTCATCTGGGGTATATACTTTGGTAAGAAATGTCTGAGTCTACGGTCCACTTTACTAAAGCCTGTCTTCCAATAAGGTTGTAAATATTTTCCCTCTCACATATAATGTATTGGAGTTGCTATTGATCCATATCCCTAGCAGCACTTGGTATTGACAAACCTTTTTAATTTTTGTCAGTCTGTTTCCAATTTCCCAAATTGTTATTGCATTTTTTTTAAAGATTTCCATAAATGCTACTGAGTTTAGCACATTTTTCCTATGTGCATCAGTGATTTGGGTTTTCTATTTTGATATGTATTAATAACTAATGAAGTCTTTTGCTTTTTTTTCCTTGGGTAGAAGGCCAGTTTCATTTTGATTTGTAGACATTGAAAAATATATATTCTAGATAATAGATTCTGGTTTTATGCATTTACAACAGGTTCTGCCTGTGTGTGGTTCTTTTTTTGTCCACTGTTTGTCGTATCTTTTGATAAACCTAAGTATTCAATTATAATGTGGTTGAATGTAGTGAGATTTCCCTTTATGATGACTGCTTTCTAAATTTTTTTTTTTTTTTTAGCTAGAAATGGATAAGTTTTGAATGGATGCATTAGCTAAGAAGCTTAGTTGCATACCCTATGTAAAAGGAGCAGGAAAACTGCTTTCTCTGTGTTTTTATCCCTTGTGCCTTTGTAGCCATGAACTTGTCTCTTGCTCATCACATCACCACTCATGTCTTACAAAGCCTGATGGTCCTGGAAAGAATTCTCACACTCCTCAGCTGATGGCTCACCATGTCTTTGTCCCTTGGTGTGTATCCTTCCTTACTAAATCTCTCATAGTGATCTGTTGGTTGGTTACATGAATCTTCACATTGTACTTGAAAAATCTACATTTGGAACTTTTGAACCTGCTGATCATTTTTATCTTCTCTCCTTTTTTACATCCTGACTTCCAAATCTAATGGACCTCTTCTCTCTCTGAGTTTGAAAATACTGATCAATGATGCACCATTCCTCTCTCTTGGCTTCCAGTATTGCCTGATTTTTCTTCTATATTCTTCCTAGTTTATCTGACAATTTCTATATCCCTGGTTCTTTACATTTTGGGGGATTCCTGAACTACTTTGAAAGTGTACTGATTCTCTTCCTTTGAAAAATACATAGTTGTAAATAAATACTATTTTTTATATCACTTCAGAGAGTATGATTCCATTATAATACTTGTTCCTGTAATAGGAGGGAAAGGGGCAGGGCACAACTCTTGAAAGAATGATATAACTCAAGGACACAACATAGACCAAATAGAATCAAACTGGACCAAGATGGCAGGCAAGACTAGACCTTGGGCCTCAATCAGCAAGCTAAATGACACACCCAGAGGCATCATGACAATTCCAAGACACTGTCAAAAGACCAAGGAAGGGGCAGTGGCCCAATTCCTGGAAATTTCTACTCCTTCCCCAAAATAGATGGAGTAATGCTACCACTCATTAGCATATGAAATTACCCAGCCCATAAAAACTGATCACACCACATTTCAGGACCTCCAGACTTGCCCTCTGTGATGGCCCACACTCTGTCTGTGGAATGTGCTTTTCTCTGAATCTGAATAAATCCACTTCTTACCTATCATTTGTCTCTCACTGAATTCTTTCTGCAGTGAGACATCAAGAACCTGAGCTTCATTAGGTCCTGAAACCAGGTATTGTGTGCTTTGGCTGGGTCAGAGCAAGAATACATAGAATTTATGCAGAAAAGATCTTAATGACCCAGATAACCATGATCACTCATCTTGAGTCAGACATCCCGGAGTCCAAAGTCAGGTGGGCCTTAGGAAGCATTACTGCTAACAAAGTTAGTGGGGATAATTGAATTACACCTGAGCTATTTAAAGTCCTAAAAGATGCTGCTGTTAAAGTGATGGTTCAATATGTCAGCAAATATGGAAAACTCAACAGTGGCCACAGGACTGGAGAAGATCAGTTGTCATTCCAATCCCAAAAAAAGGCAATGCCAAAGAATGTTCAAACTATCACACAATTACACTCATCTCACATACTAGCAAAGTAATGCTCAAAATTCTCCAAGCCAGGCTTCAACAGTACGTGAACCATGAACTTCCAGATATTCAAGCTAGATTCAGAAAAGGCAGAAGAACCAGAGATCAAATTGCCAACATCTGTTGGATCATTGAATAAACACAAGAGTTCCAGAAAAACAATTATTTTTGCCTTATTGGCTACACTGAAGCTTTGACTGTGTGGATCACAATAAACTGTGGAAAATTCTTCACGAGATGGAAGTACCAGCCCACCTGACCTGCCTCCTGAGAAATCTGCATGCAGGTCAAGAAGCAACATTTAGAACTGGACATGGAACAACAGACTGGTTCCAAATTGGGAAAGAAGTGCATCAAGGCTGTATTTTGTCATCCTGCTTCTTTAACTTCTATGCAGAGTACATCATGAAAAATGCAGGGCTGGATGAAGCACAAGCTGGAATCAAGATTGCCGGGGGAAAGGTCGATAATCACAGATACGCAGATGACACCACCCTTATGGCAGAGAGCAAAGAACTAAAGAGCCTCTTGATGAAAGCGAAAGAGGAGAGTGAAAAACTTGGCTTAAAACTCAACATTCAGAAAACTAAGATCACGGCATCCGGTCCCATCACTTCATGGCAAATAGATGGGAAAACAATGGAAACAATGAGAGACTTCATATTTTGGGGCTCCAAAATCACTGCAGATGGTGACTGCTGCCATGAAATGAAAATACACTTGCTTCTTGGAGGAAAAGCTATGATCAACCTAGACAGCATATTAAAAAGCAGAGACATTACCTTGCCAACAAAGGTCCATCTAGTCAAGGCTATGGCTTTTCTAGTAGTCATGTATGGATGTGAAAGTTGAATTATAAAGAAAGCTGAGCACTAAAGAATTGATGCTTTTGAACTGTGGTGCTGGAGAGGACTCTTGAGAGTCCCTTGGACTGCAAGGAGATCCAACCAGTCCATCCTAAAGGAGATCAGTCCTGAATGTTCATTGGAAGGACTGATGCTGAAGCTGAAGCTCCAATACTTTGGCCACCTGATGTGAAGAACTGACTCATTGGAAAAGACCCTGATGCTGGGAAAGACTGAAGGCAGAAGGAGAAGGTGATGACAGGATATGGTTGGATGGCACCACCGACTCAATGGACATGAGTTTGAGTAAACTCCAGGAGTTGGTGATGCACAGGGATGCCTGGTGTGCTGCAGTCCATGGGGTCGCAAAGAGTTGGACGTGACTGTGTTATTGAACTGAAGTGAGTCCCAGCCACGTGGATTCAAGTCCCAAACTGAGTTTTGGTTGGATTTGAGTCCCAGTATATGGTTCAAGCCCCAATCTAAGGTAAACGGTTTCAGTCCGGTTTTTTAAAAAATCAAGGAAATTTTAAAAACCTTACTGGCTTTATTCAGTAATTGCTAAGTTGGACAGCATTTCACGAGCAGACAGAAAGGACCTCTGAGGGGTTGTAGAAAATGCCAGACTTTTATAGGCAAAAGGGAGGAGGACAAGGAAGTTATGCAGCAAAAGGCAGATCTGTTGAGGCAAGGTCACCTTCTTTTAGGCGTGGCAGGACTCTATCAGGCAGATGGCCTCATTAGTCCTGAGCAGGTAATTCCTGATTGGCTGGTTTAAGATGCCATTCCTGGGAAATGCCAAAACTCATGATCAAGTTAGGTATTAAGTCTCAATTAGATGACTTGAGATTTATTAGAAATTTTCTCCATATGGGGCCTGTGTTCTTCTTTTCAACAATTCCCCCATACTTTGATCAGACTTTCAGCTTGAGAGATGTGATCATTCCTAGCCAGTGTTCTCAAATTCTTCACAGTTTTGCTGATCCTTTGTGTGGTATTGATAGTTCACAATTTCATTTTTTAAAGTGGGTCCATCTCTTCACACCTGTTCTGATATTCCAGTCTTATGGAGATCATTTCCTTGGTGGTTAGTTGCTGTGAACGTGCATTTAAAACCTTTGAGAAAATACAGTGTACCGGGGAGACTATTATTATTATAAGCAGGATGATTTCCAGTGTTTGGAGTGTACTTTGGGACCATGGACCTTAAGACCCAAATCAATCAAAATCAAATAATTCAAAGAAAGATCCCACTGAAGGACTCATTTTTAATTTTTTAAAAAAAATTTTTAAAGTCAAGTGGCTTGTTCAGTGAGTTTATGTAGGTGTGTTTTAAACTCCCCTGAAGTGTTCTTTCAGGCACAAGTGGTGTTGACCACAGCATAGACACCTCCTTGCTCACCTGAAAGATAATCAAGGGTTATTCCTATTATTAAGAACAACCTTGGGAAGCGAATCTAAGGATTTTTGTTCGATAGTTATTGTTTTCACAGTAGATTCCATAATGCTTTCAAGGGATATGGATAGGTTCATATCATATGATCATATGATCATATAGGATCATAGCTTCAATAGTACTCTCTTCCAAGCAAGGAAGTAGGATCTGCCAAAGAAAGAAAATTTTAATCATGAACTTCTCCTGTAGATTCTTTCTAACTTTTTGATGTGGAATCATATCTCAGGTTAATTGTGAACAGTTAGGAGCACAGTTAGATAACCTAAGAAACATTGTCCATCTAGGCGTTTATGGATCTAAAAAGAATGATAATCACAGCAAAGATAAATCCAACAGGAGTCAGATCAGTCCTACTAAGATAGCACTGTTACTGGATTCCTTCACAGGGATTGTTGCATTTACCCATTCAAGCCAGGGATTAGTTAAGTTTTCAGCACACTCAGGAAGTAAATCTCCCAGCCCAAAATGAAAACTTTTTGGTAATACCTTGGCAGTCCAGTGGTTAGGACTCCATGCTTTCACATCCGAAAGCCTGGGCTCAGTCCTTGGTTGGGGAACTTAGATGCCACCAGTCATGTGGGATAGCCAAAAAAAAAAAAAAGTTATAAATTCCTTGCAAAGATGAGATCTATTTGTGATTAGGGGCAAATCTGCTTTAGATAATCATAGAATGAAGACATGCAAATGACGCCACTATTTCACAGGTCTTTGGGTCTAATTGGGCAGGTACAATTAAAATCAGAGAAAGGTAAACTCAAGGCTCCAGACATTCTACACATAAAAGTCACTCTGTAAGTGATGCTCAAGGAGGGTTGATTGTAGTTAACAGGGACATTAGGCATAGAAGAGAACTGGTCACAGCGCAGATCAGGGGGCCTCTAACACTATGGACAAATCAGGAGTCTGAAAGGTTACCTTCCTTGGCAATGGTCTGGGGCATAATAAATGATGGCATTCTCTTTCCTGGCCAGTGCCAGAGTGAAAACAGAGGAGGAAAAGCAGAGTTTCACGTTTAGTTAAAGTATGACGTCCTAATCTGTGTCTTGGCGGGACCAATATGCCTCAGTGTTGGCTACTTCCTTTCCTAGTCAGCTGGGTTTGGAGATCTCCAGAGTATCCACAGGACCAGATGCCAAATGGAGCCTTCTTCAGCTGTGAGAAATATGCCCAAAGCTCCAGGCTTTCTAGTTTTGCAGCAGTGCTGGTGGTCAAGAGCACATGCTAGGTTCCTTTCTATGGGTCTCACTCTGGTTTTGCAAAACCATCAGAGTGAGACAAAAAGTATCTGAAAATGACAAGACTTAAAATGTCCATTGTTAAAGATCTAATGAGGCCATATTTGATTAAAAAATATAGTAATTTCTGTGATACACATTTTAACATAAAACTGGAATATATGACTAACAACGCTATACCAGGGCATAGTAGATTGCCAGAAATTTCATACAGTTTCTGGGACACTTATACCAACACAAATACAGCATAAAGAAGGCTTAGTATTACTACTTATTTAACAATGCTTTCCATGTCACGTGATTTAACATAACAAATAAGCTTAATTAGTTTAACATCTGTCTTTTTATAATAGGAGAGAAAGAATCTTTTGAGATGTTCCAGGGACCTGTTGGAAAATCCCAGAGTTAATTTAAGCTCAAAAGACTTCACTTGGAATCTGAATTGGGTAAGTTTGTCAAAAATATTAACAGTTTTAAAAACACTTGGTCAAATGGATTCATAGGTCCCTGTGAAACAAAACATAGTTATCCATTTGAACATCATGACAATTAAAGCTATGGCAGGCAAATAAAAAAACTAAACAGCTGTGAATTCTCCTCCCTACTCCTACCAAAAAAACTTATCTCTTTTAGTAGAAGAGATTGTTTTCTTAATTAATCAAGAACCTGATAAACACAACATGAAACATAAAAAAAATTATTTTGATAAAACGCAGAATGTTTTCTAGACAGGTTTTTTTAAAAGGTTAAGAAAAACCTTTCATAATCTCATATTAAGAGCAGAACAATAGTCCAAACAACTTTTGTTCTTCAAACAGATAGAAAATCAATTCTAATTTTGCACCAATGCATTTTTATATCAAAATTTATATTTTTTAACTTAAATTTATTCCAATCTTAGCCACCTTGACCACACACAACATTCTTTTCCTAAAATTCCTTTTCTACAAATCCTCTAAAAGTTTGTCCTATTTTCTTTTCTCTTTTTCATTTTAGAATAGTCATTTTACTGACCTTATCTACTTTCATCCTTATTATTTCTGGTAGCTCTGAAGGTGAAAGTGTTAGATGCTCAATCCTGTCTCACTCTTTTGTGACCCCATGGACTGTAGCCTGCCAGGCTCCTCTGTTCATGGGATTATCCTAGCAAGAATACTGGAGTAGGTTGACATTTTCTCCTCTACGGGAACTTCTTGACCAAGAAATGGAACCCGAGTCTCCTGCATCTCCTGGATTGCTGGCAGATTCTTTACTGCTGAGCCACCAGGGAAACCCTTGTAAAAGAATGAAAGTGAAAGTATTAGTTGCTCAGTCATGTCTGACTCTGCAATCCCACAGACTGTAGCCTGCCAGTCTCTTCTGTCCATGGGATTCTCCAGGCAAGAATACTGGAGTGAGTTGCCATTCCTTTCTCCAGGGAATCTTACCGACCCAGGAAATGAACCCAGATATCCTCATTGCAGGCAGATTCTTTATTGCCTGAGCCACCAGGAACTCTCATAAAAGAATGCTGTCGTTGTTCAGTTGCCCACCTGTGTCCGACTCTTTGCAACCCCATGTACGGCAGCACACAAGACCTCCCTGTCCCTCACCATTTCCTGAAGTTTGCCCCAGTTCATGTTCATTGCATTGGTGATGCCATCCATTTTTCTCATTCTCTGATGTCCTCTTTGCCTTCTGCCTTCAGTTCAGTTCAGTTCAGTTCAGTTCATGTCTGACTCTTTGCAACCCCATGGACTGCAGCACGTCAGGCCTCCCTGTCCATCACCAACTCCTGGGGCTTACTCAAACTCATATCCATTGAGTCGGTGATGCCATCCAACCATCTCATTCTCTGTCATGCCCTTTTCTTTCTGCCTTCAGTCTTTCCCAGCATCAGGGTCTTTTTCAATGAGTCAGTTTTTCACATCAGGTGGCCAAACTATCAGAGTTCAGCTTCAGCATCAGTCCTTCCAATGAATATTCAGAACTAATTTCCTTTAGGATGGATTGGTTGGATCTCCTTGTAGTCCAAGGGACTCTCAGGAGTCTTCTCCAACACCACAGTTCAAAAGCATCAATTCTTTGGCACTCAGCTTTCTTTATAATTCAACTCTCAAACCCATACATGACTACTGGAAAAACTATAGCTTTGACCAGATGGACTTTTGTTGGCAAGGTATTGTCTCTGCTTTTTAATATGCTGTCTAGGTTGGTCATAGCTTTTCTTCTAAGAAGCAAGCATCTTTTCATTTCGTGGCTACAGTCACCATCTGCAGTGATTTTGGAGCCCCAAAATATAAAGTCTCTCACTGTTTCCATTGTTTTGCCACCTATTTGCCATGAAGTGATGGGACTGGATGCCATGATCTTAGTTTTCTGAATGTTGAGTTTTAAGTCAACTTTTTCACTCTCCTCTTTCTCTTTCATCAAGAGACTCTTTAGTTCTTCACTTCTGCATATCTGTGGTTATTGATATTTCCCCCTGCAGTCTTAATTCCAGCTTGTGCTTCATCCTGGCATTTCACATGATGTACTCTGCAAAGAAGTTAAATAAGCAGGGTGACAATACACAGCCTTGACATACTCCTTTCGCAATTTGGAACCAGTCTGTTGTTCCATGTCCAGTTCTAACTGTTGCTTCTTGACCTGCATATAGATTTCTCAGGAGGCAGGTCAGGTGGTCTGGTATTCCTCTTTCAGAATTTTCCACAGTTTATTGTGATCCACACAGTCAAAAGCTTTGGCGTAGTCAATAAAGCAAAAGTATTTTTTTCTGGAACTCTTGTGTTTTTTCAATGACCTAGGAGATGTTGGCAATTTGATCACTGATTCCTCTGCCTTTTCTAAATCCACCTTGAACATCTGGAAGTTTACAGTTCACGTACTGTTGAAGCTTGGCTTGGAGAATTTTGAGCATTACTTTGCTAATGTGTGAGATGAGTACAATTCTGTGGTAGTTTGAACATTCTTTGGCATTGCCTTTCTTTGATTGAAATGAAAACTGACCTTTTCCAGTCCAGTGGCCACTGCTGAGTTTTCCAAACTTGACGGCATATAGAGTGCATCACTTTAACAGCATTATCTTTTAGGATTTGAAGTAGCTCAACTGGAATTCCATCACCTCCACCAGCTTTGTTCACAGTGATACTTCCTAAGGCCAACTTGACTTTGCTTTCTGTCCTCAATCCTTCCCAACATCAGGAACTTTTCTAATATCTCTATTTAAATCATTTTTCTGATGGATGGAATAAGTTTACCTGGTCCAATATCTGAAGCTTTTTATTACTATTTGTGGAGAAGACGCTTTGAGAGTTTTCACTTCCCTAAATTCTAAATAACTTCCCTCTCACTTTTTTTTTTTTTTTTTTTTTTGCCTTCTGATAAGAATTATCTCCCTAGAGAAGTGGGAGCAAAGAAGTGGCCTAGATAATAGTTCCTGGGGAAGACCAGTTAGAACAGTTGTATCTCAAAGCACAGGGGAAGGATGCTAGTACCTACAAGAAGGACTTTTGTTTCTTCAGGCCAGAATTTTTATACTTAATAAGCCTTTTGAGATAAAATGAATTGGTGAGGTTTCTGGATTTGCAGAAGTATTGGTGGAGATAGAATTGCTTCTGAAGCCGCACCTATGATGCTGTATGAAGATTCAATTTGCAAGACAAAGACTGCTACTTCTAATTTCTCAGTCAATTGGGCTGCAATCTGATTGCTATTGGGGGCTTCCCAGGCAGAGCTAGTGGTAAAGAACCTGCCTGCCAGTGCAAGAGACATAAGAGATGAGGGTTCGATGCCTGGGTAGGGAAGATCCCCTGGAGGAGGGCATGGCAATCCACTCCAGTATTCTTGCCTGGAGAATCCCATGGACAGTGGAGCCTGGCAGGCTCTGGTCCATAGGGTCACAATGATACTGAAACGACTTAGCATACACTCAGACTGATTGGTATTGAGGTTGACATACCCATCCAACTATATTATACTCAGTATGCTTTTTTTATATCAGGAAGATGATCTTTGACTAAGATAGAGATCAAAAGAATTCTTATGTTCTAGATTGAGAGCTTTGTCTTGTGGATATTTCAGTTGATCCTTTCCAGGAAGGCCTCAGAAGGTTTTTCCTTCCCTCTGGGTACATAGTTTCAGTTTAGGTTAAGGAGGGAGCACACCACCCCCCTCAACCCCTCAAAAAAATTCCCACCAGGCTCTGGATATCAGCTTCTAACTCGGCCAATTTCTACCCATGGAATTAATAGAGAACAAAACAAAGTCCTTTAAATATCTTGTCAAATTTCAGCTGGGACAAATAGTAAATAATTCTGCAATTTTTGAATGAATCTCCTTGGATTTAAGAGACATCCCCAGAGTGGGTGCAAAAGATATTACCCTCCCAAGATTCAGAGCCACTCATCAAAATAGCCAAAAAAAAAACAAAAAAAAAAAACCCAAAAAATCCTTAGATAATTTTCCTGATGGCTGGCATCAGTTTGGGAAGGCTCAGCTGAAAATGGCGTGAAACTCAGATTTCTGTCCGGCCATATATTGGGGCACCTAACCTGATGTTGATGATCAAAGAGCCAAGTTCTCAGGACTCCAAACAAGACAAACAGAAAGGTAACTTCTGTCCTCTGGGAGACTAAAGATTGGTAACCAATGGGTCTAGATTTGAAAAGGAAAGGACAATGTGAAATTTTGTTTTTCTCTCTCCACCAAGCATCACAGACAGATTCTGGAGAGCAGACTCTTGTAAAAATTTCTACACTTCACTGGCTTCTGCCAGTTTTCCCAGGATCCCATCTGCAGGCTCTGAGGAGTGTTTGAAGTAGAAAGTGTAGCTCCAGGGTCTACCAGAATTTGGCAAGTTTTCATAATTTTGATTTTAATATCCCATGGCTGTTTAAGGGAATAGCATGGTGTTTTTTTCTCCTTCTTTTTTCTTTTTTCTTCTTTCAGAAAATGCTTCAGAGTCCCATAAATCCTGGGGGTGGTCCCAAATTGGGGGCCCTCCTTCGAAGGTAGATATGGGTAGGGTGGATATGTGTGTGTCAGGCCACTAACTTGGTCTGAATTGGCTACTGCTATGTAACTAAGTAGATCCCTTTGAATCAGTAATAGAATCTTTTAGTTGTATTTCTAATCACCAAAGTGCTGGTGTAGCAAATTGGCTGAGAGATGCTTTGTAGTGACAATGGGCCCCATTGGCAAAATATTCAGCTCAAGAAAAATAAATGTGATGTCTTGGGCAACAGCACCAACCTACACACTACACTGATTTTTCATCCTCTTCTGTTTGGACATAATAGACATTTTTCTGTCTATTTATACATAGTATCTTAAACTTTTACTTATAAAATCAATCTATCTCAGTTCCTTTTCAAATATTATATCTTAGGTTATTCAAAGAAGCATATTTTGTAGGGGAAGAATTTTAGTCAGATACAGTTACCATTCACTCAGCCACTCATTCATTTACTCTTGTGGCAAATTATTTACTCGAATTATCAATATTTATATATAATATACCTATTCATTAACTCATGGTAAAAACTTGTCAAAAATCTCAAGATTAAATGTATATAGAAAAACTGCAAGAAAATTTAAACAAAGACCATGAGGTAATAAATTTTCCTGGGATCATGAAATCTTGAGAAACAGTAAATGGAATTTCTCTGCAAAATCAGTGTTATGGCTTACAGACTTCTTTCTAATCTATCTGCTTTTATTTTATCTGAGACTTTAAATTTTGTTACAGAGATTTTTTTTTCTTGGAGAATTGTGAGAAAGCAGTCAGAGGAGACCTGAGAAGTTTCTGGCAGCGGTGCAGGGTTTAGATTATAAAAGTGAGGAAGGCTGGGTGCTTTCTGTTGAAATAGACTGTTAAGAACTTTGTCAAAGAATGAACTCTTACTGTAACCCACACCTCATTTGTCACCCTGATGGGCTGAGGAAAAGTGACATTTACAAACTGAGAATGAACGCACATCCATTTCGCCAGTCTGACACCCTGATATAATAACTATTTACCTTGAGAAAGAGGCACTGAGATTTCCGATTCTTGTGAATCTTCTCACTTTGGCACTTATTTTCTCACTCTGTCAAACAGCCCCAGATTAATGGAACAATTTGTTCAACAAATCATATTAGTAGAATGCACGGAGGGTAAAGAGAGAGAGGCGGGGGAGCAGAAATTTTTTACTCATTCATAGCAGTGGTATCTCTGCAAATAAAAATGTAGTTATGCCTGACATTTACAGAGGGACAATGTGAAAGGGAAACAGTGTAATGACTTTGGGCAGTGGAGAGATCATTTGGTAAGAACAGTCGTGCTCAAAGGGGAATAAGATGAAGTTACACATAGCATCTAGATTGAGCTTCCTCCTAGAACATATTTGTCAAATACAGCAGAATCTGCCTGTGTCAAAAAAATATAAATTCCGTTAAAATTAAGCACCTCAGGCTTTCTATGCTATGCAGATATGCTTCATTCCAGCCCATGCTTGCGAAGTTGCAAAGAGTTCTAGGAACACCATGTTACAAAGAAGATTCAATACCTGGGAACGGACGATAGGTGCGGGGTCCCACGATCGCTTCATGTGATTTGGACTGAGGCTGTTAATTCTGAAAGGCCTTCAATTCATATTTCAAAGGCAAAAAATAAAACTAGAATAATTGGTAGAGATTCTGCAATTCATTCATTTCATGCCTTTGTGCCACAAGTTTGAATGATTATTTAGAAAATAGCTGATAAATATTGGCTACAACAAATAGGCTTATTTAAATATATACTGCCTATTCCCTTCTTCTGCGCACATACAAAATATATGATGGCATATTTTTCCACTAACTTTCAAAGGACGCTCAAAGTTGGCTGTGATGTTCATTTATTTGAATTAGGGTTGTCCCTCTGCTATTGTATCTTGTAGCCACAACAGAAATTGACACTCACTTGTCTCTGCTTCTGTATACTGCGGCCTTGGGTGTCAAGGGAAAATATCACTCGGCATTTTTGCTCCTTTGATTTCTCTTCCCATCCTCTTTTCTTTTTTCCTTTTTCTTCTTTCTCTTTCTTTAAGGTTCTTGACAGATTTTTGAGCCACGTGAGAGATCTCAAACACCTCTTGACACAGAATTAGTTCCCGAAACTCCTAATTAACCTGGAAAAAAATGTTTTTTCTTTCCCGTGTTAGAAGTTTCAATTGACAAATGTTCCTTTTTTAATCCTGGGTTTATGCTAGAAAAATTTCAGTGTAAAAATGGTCTGTTCAAATCATTAAGGAGTAAGAACAGCTTGATAAATGACTCACTTCTAGTCGTGATTCAATGGTAAGTAACCATCTGAAGCTGCCCAGAATATCATTGATATGACCACCTCCAGAGAAAATAAAAACTCTAATCTTAGGCATTCATTCTATAGAAAAATACTGTTTTTTTCAGAAGTGTTGGCCACTCTTTGACTACTTATTTGTCCTGTTTTTCAGAAAGTAAATATTTTATCAAAGAAGATCAAGATAATGCACGGCACTATTGGGGACTTTTAGGGCATAAATAAATAAGAAAGTATCTTGCTATGCCAGATAACACAGTAGTTGTTTGTGTATGTATCTGTGCGTGCACATATTTGTTATAAAGGAAACATATGTTCATGTTAGAAAATTTGAAATGTGTATAAAATGTTAAAAATGTAATTCTCCTCTAAGTGTATATGTATCTATGATAATATATCTATGATATAAGGGTTGGGGAGGATTGTCTCAAGTAACCTCAGCTACATAGAGACGTGTTTTGGGGATGCATGTGGACTAGAATCTGTGACTGTAAGCCCCTATCTGGGGCATATAACTCTATCATACACTTGTCCTTTCTGGCTTTTTTACCCTGATCATAATCACATGATTTCTCTACTACTCATTCTGATGTGTTCTAGGTTATTTCCATTTCTGTAAAAATTAAGGCGATTTAATACAAGTTTGCTCTTCACCCAAGAAATAGTCACATGCAGCAAGCATCAGTCCTCCTGTAGTTACTCAGGAATCCAGGCTCATTCTGTCTTGTGGTTCTTTGGAGCCTTACGATCTTCTGAGTCTAGTTTATATAAAAGGAGAAAGAGAAGAATCTCTTTTTATCCTAAACTTCCCAGTCCAGGGGTAACACACACACAATTTCTGTGTGAAGAGGACTGGGAAATAGGAGGTGCATAGCCAGAAATCCCTGCCACACCACCTTATGGTATGTTCATTTTCTTTGCTTTTTGCTTATATATATATATTTTTAAATATATTTTTATATTTTTATATATTTTAAATATATTTTAAATATATATATATATATATATATATTTTACTTGCATGGAGATGTTCACTGCAGCTTTATTGACTGTATGTGAAAATAAATAAAAATGAAAGCAAACTCAAAAGATTAGGATACAATTGAGTGCACTCTGGAACATTGATTTCGCTAAATATACTTCTGAAGTGGTTAGGTGTCATTTCAGGGGTTCTGAAGAGCTCTGGTAGTTTATGTCTCAGCATAGAAAGAATTCAGCAAGAGGCAAAGGGTTACATAAGAAGTGATTTATTAGAATAGGATGCTTGTGAGGGTTACGAGAGAGCAGGTGAGGGGGCGCCGCACCCTGCATATTTAGTGGGTTGTAATTTTATAATCAAAGGAACAGGAGGGAGGGGGAGAAGACCATCTTTGTCTTTCTTGAGTAAACATCATGCTTCCATCATCAGTTCCTCCTCCAGGTTGGGCAGGTAAGTTTCTTGTCCCTGCCTATTAAAGCTTGGTCCACAAATGAGTTTTTACGTGTGCAGAGAGCATGTCCTAGGGATCATTAACCCAGTGAGCTCACTGGCCAGGATGTGGGTCTCATATCACCACTGTTTCATCCTTTGGGGGCATGTCTTGTGTTTCCATTGCATGGTTTTATTGCTAAGCAATCTTGCTTGGTTTTGTGGTTAAGCAAACCCACTTTCTTGAGTAATCATTAACTTTAGGGGTCTTCCATATTTTTTTTCTATTTACAATCCCCTAGTGGGATTAACTGGGCTTCCCTGATTGCCCAAATGGTAAAAAAGGTAAAGAACCTGCCTGCAATGTGGGAGACCTGGGTTCAATCCTTGGGTTGGGAAGATCCCCTGGAGGAGGGCATAGCAACTCACTCTAGTATTCTTCCCTGGAGAATCCCCATGGACAGAGAAGCCTGGCAGGCTACAGTTTATAGGTCACAAAGAGTTGGACACGACTGAGTGACTAAGGACAGCACAGTGGGGTTAACTATTTAATCATCTACATTGCCCCTTTACTCTGCCCCAATCATTTCTATTTACTTGTCACTTATGCTACCTCATAACTCAGTTTGGCTTGACATTAGGTGCCTCATCCAACTGTTACCAAACTCAGATTTTACTGCTTGCCACTCAAAAGCCAGTAATTTGAGAAGCAAGTGTCAGTAGAAAGGAAAGTCACTTTAATCCGAAGGTCTGACAATCTGGGGACAAGGTGGACTCATGTCATGAGACCAGCTCCGGAGATTCTCTCAGCAAAGACAGTTTTTAAAGGGGAAAATGTCAGGGAATCAGGGAGATGGGGAAGAGTCTCTGTGACTCATCAAGGCAAGAGGTTGGGTTCTCCATCCTTCTCCATTGTGTGCAGAGTGGCTGGACTCTTCAGATGTTATCTTGCCTGGGGGATCTGCCTGCAGGATTGCTAAGGGGAAGGAGGGTACTGGAAGTAGAGAGCTAGTCATTCTTTAATGTCTTAATTCTTCATTCTTATTTCTTTTTATCCAGGAAAAGAATCCACAGGTTAGACAAGCAGGGTACACATTCAGTCAGTTCAGTCGCTCTGTTGCGACCCCATGGACTGCAGCATGCCAGGCTTCCCTGTCCATCACCAACTCCTGGAGCTTATTCAAACTCACATCCATTGAGTCAGTGATGCCAGCCAACCATCTCATCCTCTGTCATCCCCTTCTCCTCCCACCCTCAATCTTTCCCAGCATCAGGGTCTTTTCAAATGAGTCAGCTCTTTGCATCAGGTGGCCAAAGTATTGGAGTTTCAGCTTCAGTATCAGTCCTTCCAATGAACATTCAGGACTGATTTCCTTTAGAAGGGACTGATTGGATCTCCTTGCTGTCCAAGGGACTCTCAAGAGTCTTCTCCAACACCACAACTCAAAAGCATCAATTCTTCGATTCTCAGCTTTCTTTATAGTCCAGCTCTCACATCCATACATGACTACTGGGAAAATCATAGCCTTGACTAGACGGATCTTTGTTGGCAAAGTAGTGTCTCTGCTTTATTTACACATTCAGGAGAGTAAAAGTTGGGAACTGGTTTAAATTGCCCTGTGATCTTGTTCCTATAATTAGGTTCTTTCAAAATTAGAGATTAGAAATAGGCAAAGGGGAAAAGGGTGGTATCACCGCTTTATGCTACCTCCCTATCTTCTTTTTCTTCTTTTTTTTAATAGCTTTAGCTTCTCTTCTAAATTGACTGACTCTATTCTGCTTCCCAGTGTAAATTTCAGAAAGAAAATCTCACTGATATAGTGGTCACCTCTTCATCAATGATAGATCAATTCAGCTGTCACAATCCAGTCTGTGGAGTTAGTGTCAGTATGTCTGGTGTACACCTTTGGTCTAATCAGCGGTGTCTTTAGTCATTGCTGGGGCTGGTGGTGTTACTGACTAGTAAGTGGTTATATTTGACAAAGTTTTTCATAGCAAGGATTCGGGTCACTTTGATTTTACTTGTCTATTACATGTTGCTTTATAGTTTGCTCCCCTGCTGCTGCTGCTGCTAAGTCGCTTCAGTCGCGTCCAACTCTGTGTGACCCCATAGATGGCAGCCCACCAGGCTCCCCCGTCCCTGGGATTCTCCAGGCAAGAACACTGGAGTGGTTGCCATTTCCTTCTCCAATGCATGAAAGTGAAAAGTGAAAAGCAAGTCCTCAGTCATGTCTGACTCTTCGAAACCCCATGGACTGCAGCCTACCAGGCTCCTCTGTCCATGGGATTTTCCAGGCAAGGGTACTGGAGTGGGTTGCCATTGCCTTCTCCGAGTTTGCTCCCCACTCAACTCTAAATATCAATTATCAGTATCAGAATACTTTATGCTTGCCACAGACTAAAAATATCCCACATTTCATAAAACCTTAAGAACGCACTGAATCACATGAATTTCTCTGCTTGTTTCCTGAAGATTTAATTTTCTTACGCCTCACTGGTGATCCTGGTTACAGGTGACACATAAATGTCCCTTCTCTCTGTAGAAACAGACTTGCCATTTTCATTTGTGATTTGTCATTCTCTTCTTTAGGCTGCAGCCACTTCAGAAAATAGAATATGTCCAAGTTGGAAGGAGCGCTTTTGATCCACGGTGGTTCAGTTCAGTTCAGTTCAGTCATTCAGTCATGTCTGACTCTTTGCAACCGCATGGACTGCAGCACGCCAGGCTTCCCTGTCCATCATAAACTCCTGGAGCTTACTCAAACTCACGTCCATCGAGTCGGTGGTGCCATCCAACCATCTCATCCTCTGTCATCCCCTTCTCCTCCCGTCTTCAATCTTTCCCAGCAACAGGGTCTTTTCCAATGAGTCAGTTCTTCACATCAGGTGGCCAAAGTATTGGAGTTTCAGCTTCAGCATCAGTCCTTCCAATGAATGCTCAGGACTGATTTCTTTTAGGATTGACTGGTTGGATCTCCTTGCAGTCCAAGAGACTTTCAAGAGTCTTCTCTATCACCACAGTTCAAAAGTATCAATTCTTTGGGACTCATCTTTCTTTACAGTCCAACACTCACATCCATTCATGACTACTGGAAAAACCATAGCTTTGACTAGATGGACCTTTGTTGGCACAGTAAGGTCTCTGCTTTTTAATATGCTGTCTAGGTTGGTCATAACTTTTCTTCCAAGGAGCAAGTGTCTTTTAATTTCATGGTTGCAGTCACCATCTGCAGTGATTTTGGAGCCCCAAGAATAAAGTCTGTCATTGTTTCCATTGTTTCCCCATCTGTTTGCCATGAAGTGAGGGGACCAGATGCCATGATCTTAGTTTTCTGAATGTTGAGCTTTAAGCCAACTTTTTCACTCTCCTCTTTCATTTTCATCAAGAGGCTCTTTAGTTCTTCTTGGCTCTCTGCCATAAGGGTGGTATTATTTGCATATCTGAGGTTATTGATATTTCTCCCAGCAATCTTGATTCCAGCTTGTGCTTCATCTAGCCTGGCATTTCACATGATGTGCTCTGCATAGAAGTTAAATAAGCAGGGTGACAATATATAGTTTTAACATACTCCTTTCCTGATTTGGAACCAGATCCATGGTGGTAATTTCTTTAAAAAGAAGGAATTCTAGTATTTGGCTTGCTTATGAAATGTGTTACTAAAAATCAAGAATAATGGTCATAATTAGAAGTTGAGTTTAATTATTTTGATCTGCCTAATAATGTACCAGTTATAGAGTCTGATCTTCCTGCTGGGCACTGTGCCAAGTCAAACTTTACATTTATTGTTTGTGTTCCCACAACCTTCCCAGGTGGACGCTTTCATCTCTGTTCAGATGAAGAGGTGGTGCTTCAGAGAGATTATACTACTTGCTGGAGGCCCCACTGCTAATCACAGGACCTGATTACTAAATTTAGCTCTCTTCTATATCCTGTTCCCACTCTGTTGCTAGCCCTTCAGTATGAGTCTCTTGTATCATCTTGTTGCTTCCTATGTCTTTACCCAAAATAATTAACAGAGTGCCACAGTGTAGAGTTTACCAGTATTTCCTGGACATTAGGTACAGTGGTAGTTCTGTCACAAAGACCAGCTGGTTTATTTCTTCCACAACCCCGGGAGGTAAATATTATTAGTCCCGTTTCATAGATAAGGAAACGGGGGTTCAGAATCGCTTCCCTGGGCTGCCATCTTTACGTGGCAGCATCCAGGATTTAAACACAAATCTTCTGGCCCCAATTCTACCTCTCCTCAATTTCTTCACCAGTTAATAAAAATAACTCAGAGAGATAATAATTGTTTTACTTTTTTTTAGTCTCTAAGTCTTGTCTGGTTCTTTTGTGACCCTCTAAACTGTAGCCTGTCAGGCTTCTCTGTCCATGGGATTTCGAGGCAAGAATACTGACTGGAATGGGTTGTCATTTCCTTTTTCAGGGAAGTTCCTGACTCAGATATCGAACCCTCATATCCTGCACTGTCAAGTGGATTATTTTTTTTTTTTTTTTTGCCACTGAGCCACCAGGGAAGCCCTTGTTTTACTTTGAGTGAATTAAAGTGTTAGTTGTTTAGTAAGTTGTGTTTGACTCTTTGCAACCCTATGAACCGTAGCCTGCCAGGCTCCTCTATCCCTGGAATTTTCCAGGCCAGAGTTCTGGAGTGGGTAGCCATTCCCTTCTCCAGGGGATCTTCCCTACCCAGAGGTTGAACTTGGATCTTCCGCATTGCAGGCATATTCTTTACCATTTGAGCCACTTAGCTTCCCACTGATATGCCCTCAGTTAGGTCTCCATATACATAATGAATAATAAATTTACCTCCTGAGTCTATTGGTGAACTAAAGTTGTCACTAATTTTTTTTTTTCTGCCTTTCCTTCAAGCTTTCCTTTTGATTTGTGTTACTCTTAATTGGGAGGCTTGATAAAAGATAGTTTTCAGAGAAAGTAAATCACGAGTTCCAGATATAAATACAAAGACCCATTCAAAAACTTGTTTTTCTTCCTTTATTTTCCCTGTAAAGGTAGGTTTTACAACCAGTGCAAAGGAAAAACCAAGAGTACACATGTATATGGAATATTTACAATACTCACTGATGTATAAAAGAATATTGAGATGAATTGCAATTGGAGACAAAATTGGTTTTTTGCACAAGGGAGGTGGAGGTATTCAATGAAATCTTTACTAAACAAGACAGAGTATATATTACTATCAATTTTCAAAGAGTTGCCAAATAGCTCAAATACAGCAAGGCTAGAAATGGTCAGCCAGGAAAGATGTACTATTCATTATGCGTTTATTTCCACTGAAACAAATTTTTCCCCCAACAAGCCGTTGGTGTAGTTTTGAGAAGCTCGTTTAGGGCATTATATATAGTAAAAAAATAAGTAGGCAGTTTCAAATCAATATAAGTCGATAGTTACACATAGAATAGATTTAGGAATGAATAGGCTATTCTTTTGTATGTTATTTTCCCTGATTCTGGGTGATGGTGGCTGTAATTAACATCCCTATAGGTTTAGAGGAAGACAAGCACAGAAAAACCTACCAAATCAGAGAGAATGAGCTTGAAATTCTTCTTCTCTGGATGAGACTACCTCATCCCTCAGAACCATTTGAAGTCACTTTGCCTCTGGCCTGGGGTAGAGATTGGGAGGAGGAGGTTAAGAACCCCATGGCCATTAGCCCATAACCCCTAAAGGGTCTCAAATGTACACTTTTAAAATCCCAATGCTCTCCAAATGAAGTTGAAAAACCACAGTTATACACTAAATGGGTTAAAGAAAGAAAAATTTCATTATACAACTTTCAAGGTGAGTATCATTTCCAATCACAATTGTTTGCTTCAGTGTTAGTCCAAGCCGTGCCCGACTCTTTAGGACCCCATGGACTGTAGCCCACCAGACTCCTCTGTCCATGGGATTTTCCAGGCAAGAATACTAGAGTGGGTTGCCGTGCCCTCCTCCAGGGGACCTTCCCAACCAAGAGATCGAACCCAGGTCTCCTGCATAGAGTTTTTTTAAAAATGGATATTATTAGTACTTGAAGTTCTGTAATTGAAAATAGCGGCATTATACTGTTGTGTACCCTTGGTATGTACTGAGCAAAGGCGTTCCTTTGTAGAACGTAACACACGTTTTGGTGGGGCGCTGATTTAAAACAGATCTTTTAAAATATTTTATTGATGAGGAGGCTCATCACTCTCAGTGGCCCTGACTCTCCCAGAACTGAGAGGTCCTACCGTGGCCCCAGGCCAAGGACATTTTCCCCGGCAAATGTGTGCCAAAGTTCCTCCAAGAGTCCTTTGGAGGGCAGCGGCCGGTGACACCCTCGGGGCGGCACCTCCACCCTTCCCGATCAGAGGCTGGGGGGCCGGGTGCGGGTCACAATGGCCCGCGCGCCTCCGCAGGGCGGCGGCTTCCAGGTGCGGGTGGGGCTACGCATCCCGCCGGCCCCGGGAACTTTCACTCGGCGGCCGCTGCGCGCGGACAATGGGCCGGGGCAGCGCCTTATCGCGGCGCGCAGGCCTTCCCCGAGCGCGGCGGGCGGCGGCGGCGCTTCCTCGGGCCCCGGGCCGCCCGCCCCCAGCCGCCCGCCTGCCCCCGGCCGCCCCCCGCCGCCGCCGCCCGCCGCTTCCTCCCCGCGACCCCGCGGCCCCCGGGCCAGGCGCGGCCGGCGGAAAGGCTTGGTGGGGTGGCCGCGGCGACGACACGCGCGACCGGGCCCGGGCAAACAAAGGGGGGATGTGGGAGGCCGAGGGTCCGGAAACTGGGCGCCGGTGGGGGCCGGCCGGGCGCAGCTCCCCGCCTCGGAGCCCATTGTTTGCCGAGGGCCCGGCCACACGCGCTTAACAAGAAATTAACACATCCTGCCTCTGCTTATCGACCCATCAACGGCCAAACAAACAGCAGGCTTATTGTGCGCCGGGAGGCTTCTGAATGGGAAGACCAGGCCCAAGAATTCTATCTCAGGCCCATCCTAGACGTCCCCCTCTTTGTTTGGACACTGCCCTCTGTCATTTATAGTTCTCACGCTACTGTAATTGAGCTTTAAAAAATTTTATTACCCCTTAACCCCCCGTTTTTGGAAGATGGTCTTTACATTTAAGAGGCTGCATTCCGAAGATCCTCAGTGTAATAGGATGCTGATTTAAAGTTTGACGCTAATACTAACATTCATCTAGTCTTAAAATGTGCATTTTATATGTGTTAATTCTTTACTCACTATAACAGACCCGTGAGTCCGGTGATATTTTTAATCTTCATTTTTCATATAAGGGAAAGAAGGCTCAGAGGGAACCCTGCTAAGTCACTTCAGTCGTGTCCGACTCTGTGCCACCCCATAGATGGCAGCCCACCAGGCTCCCCCTTCCCTGGGATTTTCCAGGCAAGAACACTGGAGTGGGGTGCCATTTCCTTCTCCAATGCATGGAAGTGAAAAGTGAAAGTGAAGTCGCTCAGTCGTGTCTGACTCTTCCAGACCCCATGGACTGCAGCCTACCAGGCTCCTCCGTCCATGGGATTTTCCAGGCAAGAGTACTGGAGTGGGGTGCCATTGCCTTCTCCCAGAGGAAACCCAGGAACACACAAAACTGGTAGGTGGGACTCCAGGATGGCAAGCGAGGCTCCCAGTTCCCGAATCCATACTTCTAAGCTCTGGAGTGCCATGGTTTTGATTTTAATTTGTATGGATCACTGAAATAAATGACATTTCTCCAGCGTATGATCTTGCTCAACTGGACGTTTAGGAAACCTTGTGATGAAGCATAATTTTACAGAAGATCAGAGAGGGTAAAAAACTTCATTAAGTATTAACGTATGTTTTTCTTTATTCGTGCGTCTGCACTGTTTAGGGCTTAGGCTCTCTTGGTTTTTGATGATGGGTTGTGGAATTTAAGTGGAATTTGCCCTTTCTGTGAAAAGTGCATGTTGTCATTTCTACGGTAAGTGTTCAAAAGTGTTGGAAAATAAAGCAAAATGAGCCCCAGTAAATTTGAAACCAGTTCAGCAATCTGGATAATTAAGCCAGAGTTTCATTTTTCTGATTTATCCACATTGAATAAGTGTGGTTTCAATTTCCCTTTAATAAGTGATTGATAAAGAGGAGAGTGAAAAAGCTGGCTTAAAACTCAACATTCAAAAAAATAAGATCATGACATCGGGTCCCATCACTTCATGGCAAATAGATGGGGAAACAGTGGAAACAGTGAGAGACTTTATTTTTTTGTGCTCCAAAATCACTGCAGATGGTGACAATAGCCATGAAGTGAAAAGATGCTTGTTTGTTCCTTGGAAGAAAAACTATGACCTACCTAGACAGCATATTAAAAAGCAAAGACATTACTTGGCAAGCAAAGGTCCATAGAGTCAAAACTATGGTTTTTCCAGTAGTCATGTATGGATGTGAGAGTTCGACCATAAAGAAAGCTGAGTGCTGAAGAATTGATTCTTTTAAACTATGGTTCTGGAGAAGACTCTTGAGAGTCCCTTGGACTGCAAGGAGATCCAACCAGTCCATCCCAAAGGAAATCAGTCCTGAATATTCATTGGAAGGACTGATGCTGAAGCTGAAACGCCAATATTTTGGCCACCTGATAAGAAGAGCTGACTCACTGGAAAAGACCCTGATGCTGGGAAAGATTGAAGGCAGAAGAAGGGCAACAGAGGATGAGACAGTAGGATGGCATCACTGACTCAATGGACATGAATTTGAGCAAGCTCTGGGAATTGGTGATGGACAGGGAGGCCTGGTGTGCTGCAGTCTATGGGGTCGCAAACAGTCAGACACGATTGAGCAACTGAACTGAACTGAAATGGCTGAATCTATTTTGTGTAAATCTGGGCGCTGTTTGTTTTTATAGAGAAACGTCAGCCAGCCTTATACATTGTTCAAGTCAGCCTCTAATACTTGTGGAAAAAGTAAAGTGAAAGTGTTAGTCACTCAGTCATGTCCATCTCTTTGTGACTCCATGAACTGTAGTCCACCAGGCTCCTCCATCCATGGAATTCTCCAGGCAAGAATACTGGAGTGGGTAGCCATTCCCTTCTCCAGGGGATCTTCCTGAGCTAGGGATCAAACCTGGGTTTGCTGCATTGCAGGCAGATTCTTTACCTTCTAAGCCACCAGGGAAGCCCATGCCTGCAGAGGTCACTTCAATTAATATGCACTGAGTCCTCAGTAAGTTCCAGATACTCTTTGGGGAAGAAGATACCCAAATGAATAAGACACTTCTCATACCTAGAGCAATAACTCACTGGCTAGCCAGGAATGATAATAACTAATAACAATACATTTGTTATCATAAGTGCTATGGAAGAAGAACACAGATAAAAGATCAATACTTAATCCTGGGAGTCAGAATGCTACAGAGTGCTTTAAATGCTTCAAAACACTCTTGTCTTCTATACATGAACTAAAAAATCATTCATTCAACACATATTTATTGAATCTCATTGTAGAGACATTGTGTCAAAAGAAAATAAAATATAACACTGATAGATCCTAATTACATGAAATTCATAATCTAGTGGAGGAAGTTTAGAAATGAATATAGGGCTAAGGGATTAGAAGGTACAACCTGTTATGTATAAAATAAGCTACAAGAATATATTGTACAATGCACAGTATATAGCCAATATTTTATAATAACTAAAATGGAGTATAACCTTTAAAAAAATAAATGACATAAAAGTGCTAGATGTCAGCACAGGGTGTTCATTAATAATTCTGTCAAAATGTTTATATACTTTTAAGGAAAATTTTGAAAGTATGTATGTGTAAAGGTGATAAAATATGATCAAATTCTATTTGAGGTAACAGAGCAAAATAATAACTTTGCAAGGATAATTATAAGAATATATTCATTTATGTGCCCATAAATCCATCTGATTTCTGTGATGCATTAAAATTAAGTTCTGTCAAAAAGGAAATGGTTAAATTATTATATGAATATTACAATTATTGGTTTTTATGATAGGAAGTGCATAATATTTTAAGGTACAAAAATAGGAGGATTGTAATGGGTCAGGACAGGAAAGGAGGGGAGAGGAGAGTGTCCAGGCAGAGGAAAAGTGAAGTGTCAAGTTTGCAGTGTGGTGATAGCACTGTGATGCTCAGAGGGGAATGAAAGGAGGCCGGTGTGTCTGCAGCTCCTGGGGTAAGTGGGAGAGAGAGTTGGAAGATGAGGCTGAAGTTCAGGCAGGGCAGTGCCAGGCACAGGCTATAGGCTGTGTTAGACATTTGAATGTCTATCTTATGTAAAGGTTTAGAAAGAGATTGGGAAAAAATATGTATATTTATCTCTCTCCCCAAAAGTGTCTTTGATGATAATATGGAGAATAGATTTGAGAGGTACCCTACATTCATGAAGCTTTTGTGTTAGTCCAGTTCAGAGATGATGGCAGATTCTATCTGGGTGCTGATGGTGGAAATTGTAAGAAGGGCAGGTTAGAGAAATAGGTATCCAGCAGGTCAAGTAGACAGAACATGGTGGGAGATGGAGGAAAAAAGATGAGACTTGATGATCTTGAATTTTTGGTATGTGCAACCAGTCAGGTTTGGAAGGGATGGTGATGAGTTTCGTTTTAGGAATTTGAGTCTGAGGTGCCTTTGAGTCATCAAGATGTCATCAAGTAGAGAATCACAGGTAGGTGGGGGGATGGGATTGACCTGACATAGAGGACTGACATCTCCTCTACTGTATTAAAAGAGGAGAAGAGTAGGTGGGGTGAAGATATGGTAGATTTGTATATTTGGTATATTCTCATTGGGAGAGGAGCAAGGGGACAGCCTGGATGGAGAAGGTTTGGAATTGTTTCTAAGAAGTACTGAGGACCTGTTAATTATAGTATATCAGTTAACTCTATCTTATGACTATCAGCAACAGCTCTCCATTGACTCAGATCATCAGGCTCCGGAAAGGCTGGAGATGAAAGGGGTTTGGGTATTTCCCATGTTATGGAAGGTGTTGAGGAGAAAGAGTTAAAAGGAGAGGGCTAATGCAAAAGAAGAAGGAAGGGAGGTTCAATGAAGTCAAAGAGAAGTTGCAATAGCCGTAGTTAGCCTGAAATGTGCAAATAGAGTAGGTAATGGCTAGAGAGAACACGACTTAATTGGCAAATTATAGGTGATCACCGGGTCCAAGATGGTCATGGGAGATGAAGAGGATAGGAAGTGGAGAGTCCAGGCTGCTGGATAATCTAAATACAGCCTGAATTAACCCATGATGGCTGTAGGTCTTAGGATGAAATGGAAGATTGCCAGCCAGCTGCTCTCACTTCGATGATAAAGTGATTCAGGCCAGTCGATTTGCCAGCAAACAGAGAGGAAAGCATAACAAAAACCCAAGACATCCAAAACAGTTGGGCTTTAAGAGGATGGAGGATAAATTGGAAACATTCTAACTCTTCTGCTCCCCTAGTCTTGCCTCTACCAAAATCCATCCTGGAGAAAAAGCAAGAGCAAATGTAAACACTCTCATTTTTGAAGTATTTCACACACACACAAATTTTCCCCATGAATTTTATTTTAAAAGACAGAATTTAATTTAATAGGTTAGTTCTCTAGAGACTAGCGTCATATCAGTAAACCCATGGGACTGAGGAAAAGCACTAACTTTTGGATGTTATGATAAACTGAATGTTGGAAGTGAGGTATTTTTGCCTGGAATGTGATTCTCTTCTTATCCAGGTGTCCCAGTTCTTTACAGTTCCATTAAAATTCCACCCCAACTGTTTTCTAACCCTCAAAAATCTCTGTGTACATATGGGACACTCCTTATCCAATACTTCAGCTTATACTTCATTCCTGTTTTTTTTTTTTTTTTTTTTGGTTTGTTTTTTGTTTATTACATAAAAACCTGAATGTTAGTACACATTATAAAATAACTCACCCAGGCAAGATGTTGCTATTCATGAATTTTTTTTTTTGTATTGCTGGTGGACATTTTAGGTAGTCTGGTATCTGAATAATAGAGTAGATGATATATTTCAAAATAAAGAAAAGGAAAATATAAAAAGTAAAGACATAAGAAACTTCCCTTGGTGGTTCAGTGGAGGGGACTATGATCCACATGTTGTCCATGGTGTGGCCAAAACCAATAGGAAAAAAATAGGATCTTATTTTCCTAACCAGATATTAAACCCAGGTTCTTAGCTGTGAAAGTGTGGAATCCTAACCACTGGAATGCCAGATATTTCCAAAATGTTTTAGCTTTAGGCTGGGAGATTGATTTCCTGAATGTGCTAAAAACCTAACTGATCTCTGGCTTGAATGGGTAAATGCAGCAATCCCTGTGAATGAATCCAGAAACTGTGCTATCTTAGTAGGAGTGGTTTGGCCCCTATAGGATTTATCTTTGTTGTGGTTATCATTCTCCTTAGATCTGTAAATGCCTACATGGCTAGCCTTTATTTGGACAATGTCATTAAGGTTATCTGTCTGTGCTCCTAGCTGTTCACAATTAAACTGTGATATGACTTTACCTCATCAAATTAGAAGGAACCTACCAGGAAGAGTTCATGATTAGAGTTTTCTTCCTTTGGCAGGTTCCTACTTCTGTGCTTAGGAGTGAGTACAAATGAAACTATGATCAGGCCCCTCTCTTTAACTCTTGAAAGTATTATGGAATCTATTACTAAAGCAATAACTGTTGAAAAACATTCCTTAAACTGACTGCCCAAGTTTGTTCTTGATAATAGGAATAGCCCTTGATTATCTTTCAGGTGAGCAAGAAAGATGTCTATGCTGTGGTCAACACCACTTGTGCTTGAATGAACACTTCTAGGGAAGCTGAAACATAGCTACATAAAATCACTGAACAAGCCACTTTAAAAAGATGAGTCCTTCAGTGGGATCCTTCTTTGATTTGTTTGATTTTGATTGGTGTGGGTCTTAAGGTCCATGATTCCATAGTACACTCCAGACATAGGGAATTATTCTCCTTATAATGATGATAGCCTCCCTGGTGTGCTATATTCTCTCAAAGGTTTTAAATGTATGTTCACGGCCACTGTTGTTGTTCAGTCGTGTCTGACTCTTTGAGACCCATGAACTGTAACACCAGGCTTCCCTGTCCTTCACCATCTCCCAGAGCTTGCTCAAACTCATGTCCATTGAGACAGTGATGCCATCCAACCATCTCATCCTCTGTCGTCCCCTTCTCCTCCTGCCCTCAATCTTTCCCAGCATTAAGGTCTAGTCTAATGAGTCAGTTCTTTGAATCATGTGGCCAAAGTACTGGCCCTTCAGCTTCAGCATTAATCCTTCCAATGAATATACAGGACTGATTTCCTTTAGGATTGACTGGTTGGATCTCCTTGCAGTCCAATGGACTCTCAAGAGTCTTCTCCAGCAACACAGTTCAAAAGCATCAATGCTTTGGTGCTCAGCTTTCTTTATGGTCCAACTCTCACATCCATACGTGACTACTGGGAAAAGCCATAGCTTTGACTGGACAGGCCTTTGTCAGCAAAGTGATGTCGCTGCTTTTTAATAATAGTAGGTTTGCCATAGCTTTTCTTTCAAGGAAGAAGTGTCTGTTAATTTCATGGTTACAGTTACCATCCACAGTGACTTTGGAGCCCAAGAAAATAAAATCTGTCACTGTTTCCAATTTTTCCCCATCTTTTTTGCTGTGGAGTGATGACCATATGCCATGATCTTCGGTTTTTGAATGTTGGGTTTTAAACCACCTTTTTCACTCTTCTCCTTCACCTTCATTAAGAGGGTCTTTAGCTCTTCTTCGCTTTCTGCCATTAGGGTGGTATCATCTGCATATGTGAGGTTATCAGCATTTCTCCTGACAACATTGATTCCAGCTTGTGCTTCATGCAGCCTGGCATTTTGCGTGATGTACTCTGCATAGAAGTTAAATAAGCAGGGTGACAATATACAGCCTTGATGTACTCCTTTTCCTATTTGGAACCAGTCTGTTGGTCCATGTCCGGTTCTAACTGTTGCTTCCTGACCTGCATGCAGGTTTCTCAGGAGGCAGGTCAGGTGGTCTGGCACTCCTATCTCCTTAAGAGTTTTCCACAGTTTGTTGTGAGTCAAGAATCTGCCTGCAATATGGGAGACCTGGGTTCTATCCTTAAGTTGGAAAGATCTCCTGGAGAAGAGAAAGGCTACCCACTCCAGTATTCTGGCCTGGAGAATTCCATGGACTGTATAGTCCACGGGGTCTAAAAGAGCCGCACACGACTGAGTGACTTTCACTCACTTCACTCGCTCAGTCAAAGGCTTTAGCATAGTGAATGAAGGAGAAATTTAGATATTTTTCTGGAATTCTCTTGCTTTTTCTATGACCCAAGAAATGTTGGCAATTTTATCTCTGGTTCCTTTGCCTTTTCTAAATCCAGCTTGTACGTTTGAAAGATCTCAGGTCATGTAATGTTAAAAACTAACTTGTAAGATTTTGAGCATGACCTTGTTAGCATGTGACTTCCCTGGTGACTCAGATGGTAAAGCGTCTGCCTACAATGCAGGAGACCTGGGTTCAATCCCTGGGTCGGGAAGATCCCCTGGAGAAGCAAATGGCAACCCACTCTAGTACTCTTGCCTGGAAGATCCCATGGACGGCATGTGAAATGAGCACAATCGTGTGGTAGCTTGAACATTCTTTGGCATTGCCCTTCTTTGGGATTGTAATGAAAAATTGGCCATAGTGTGAGGATTTATGTTAATCTAGATAGGAAATTGTGGAAGGAAATGACAACCCACTCCAGTGTTCTTGCCTGGAGAATCTCAGGGATGGGGGAGCCTGGTGGGCTGCCGTCTATGGGGTAGCACAGAGTTGGACATGAGTGAAGTGACTTAGAAGCAGCAGCAGATAGGAAATGGGTTGTTTTTAGTATTTGTTCTACTTAGAGTCACCAGAGACTTCTAATTCCTCCAGTGTCTTTGTTTTATCTCATCTTGGTTTTGTGGCTTCTTTGAAAACACAGTGGGAGAAGAGATTAATATTCCTGAAAGATCTGATTTGATGAAATTTCGATGGCATATGTTTACTTTGTTTATTGCTTATATGCTCAGTATCATTATATCAACATCTGAATTTATTCTTATCCATAACTATAGTTCAGTGGTTCTCAAATTCGACTTCACATAATAATCACCAGAGGAGGTTTTTAAAAACTGTTTTTTAGAATCCCAACCTCAGGTTCCTACATGGAAATTCAGATTCTTAATACTTCTCAGTTATTTTCTGACTAGTTGAGAACCACATTTATAGTTGTTTTTCCATGTCTCACTTGTAATCTTTGCTAATCTTAGATTCTCCTGTTTAAAATAATGGTTTTCCTTTGTACCCTCAGTTTTCAGTTTAAAGCATTTTTGTCTAAGTTAGGAAATCACCTGCCAAGCATTGTCGTTCTTACTGTTTTATTTTTTTTTTTTCTGAAAAGTGCTCTATTTTGCTGTTAGAAAGTAGTATCTTAGGGTCCAGAAAACTAAATTCATAATGAACCAACTATATTTCAATACAGAAATTTCTAAAGGATTCAACTATGTCAGGGCTGAGGTCCTCAAGAGAGTGTTTCTAGTTCATCTTCTGAGAACATTATCAAATATATTAATAGAAGCCCAATTTACCTCTTAAATTCTGCAATTTATAAAAAAAATATTATACTGATTGGATAAGTGAGAATGAATAGTTTCTTGGAATTCTTAAGAAAGAGACAAAGTCACATAGTTTTCTTCACATATTTTAATATCGAGGTACATGGACACAGATATTAAGCAAAGTGTTCAGTATGGCCAAGGCTAAAATTTATAACAACAACTTTTAGGCATTTGCGCCATTTTGACAATGGCTTAAAAATAATTCTCAGCCAGTTTACAGGTGGAGAAGAAAAAAATTCCTTCCATGTGACATGTGTTCCATGTGACAGACTCACCAGTGTTATCATAACTTCCACTTAAGGTCATCATGGGTGCTGATTGATTATGTAAATCATCACTAGAAACACATTAAGTCAATGTGTATTCAAAAATAATCCAACTGGAATTTTAAAGTAATAATATAATCACCTATGTTGGGTAATACACCCACAGTAGTGATAACTATGTACAAGAATAGTGATAAAAGTATATATTTCATGATATGTTTCTGTGAAGACAGACATACCAAAATTTCATCTTTGTATACTTATATCAAGGCAACTGGAAGAACTCATCTAGTTGAAAATACTATTCATATTAAATTTAACAGATTGTAAAATCTTTAACATAACACTAAAAACAGTGCATGAATGTTTGGTTATGTTTACTTCTGGGTTTCCTACTTATTTTTGGCTACCAGTAATAGTAATGGGTCAAGATCATCCCCAAGAAAGAGAAATGCAAAAAGACAAAATGGTTGTCTGAGGAGGCCTTACAAATAGCTGTGAAAACAAGAGAAGATAAAGGCAAAGGAAAAAAGGAAAGATACACCTACTTGAAGGCAGAGTTCCAAAGAATAGCAAGGAGAGATAGAAAGCCTTCCCCAGTGAGCAATGCAAAGAAATAGAGGAAAACAATAGAATGGGAAAGACTAGAGATCTCTTCAAGAAAATTAAAGATAACAAGGGAATATTGCATGCAAAGATGGGCACAATAAAGGACAGAAATGGTATGGACCAAGTAGAAGATATTAAGAGGTGGTAAGAACACACAGAACTATACAAAAAAAAAAAAAAAAGTATTTATGACCCAGATACCACTATGGTGTGATCACTCACCTAGAGCCAGATATCCTGGAATGTGAAGTCAAGTGGGCCTTAGGAAACATCACTACGAACGAAGCTGGTGGATGTGATGGAATTCCAGTTGAGTTATTTCAAATCCTAAAAGAAGATGCTGTTAAAGCTGTGCTCAATATGCCAGAAAACTTGGAAAACTCAGCAGTGGCCACAAGACTGGAAAAGGTCAGTTTTCATTCCAATCCCAAAGAAAGGCAATGCCAAAGAATATTCAAACTACCACACAATTGCACTCATCTCACACACTAGCAAAGTAATGCTCAAAATTTTCCAAGCCAGGCTTCAACAATACATGAACTGTGAACTTCCAGATGTTCAAGCTGGATTTAGAAAAGGCAGAAGAACCAGAGATTATATTGCTGGCATCCATTGGATCACTGAAAAAGCAAGAGAGTTCCAGAAAAACATTTACTTCTGCTTTATTGACTACGCCAAAGCCTTTGACTGTGTAGATCACAACAAATTGTGGAAAATTCTTAAAAAGATGGGAATACCAGACCACCTGACCTGCCTCCTGAGAAATCTGTATGCAGGTCAAGAAGCAGCAATTAGAACTGGACATGGAACAACAGACTGGTTCCAAATTGAGAAAGGACTACGTCAAGTCTTTATATTGTTACCCTGCTTCTTTAACTTCTATGCAGAGTACATCATGAAAAATGCACAAGCTGGAACCAAGATAGCTGGGAAAAATATAAATATTTTCAGATACACAGATGCCACCACCCTTATGGCAGAAAGCAAAGAAGAACTAAAGATGCTCTTGGTGAAAGTGAAAGAGAAGAGTGAAAAGGTTGGCTTAAAACACAAAATTCAGAAAACTAAGATCATGGCATCTGGTCCATTCACTTCAGGACAAATAGATGGGGAACCAATGAAAACCGTGACAGACTTTATTTTTTTGGGCTCCAAAATCATTGCAGATGGTGACTGCAGCCATGAAATGAAAAGAAATATTGAAGGCAGGGAGAGAAGGGGATGACAGAGGGTGAGATATTTGGATGGCATCACCGACTTGATGAACATGAGTTTGAGCAAGCTCTGGGAGTTGATGATGGACAGGGAAGCCTGGTGTGCTGAGGTCCATGGGGTCACAAAGAGTCGGACATGACTGAGCAATGGAACTGAACTTAATAGTAATGGGAGGTATTTTATTTGACTTTATGCACACTCAGTTTCTCTTCTTGGAAGGAGAAACTCCTAGGTTGGAGATCATCATTCTGATGATAAGGCCTTATTTATGATACAGCAGGTCCAAAATATCAATATACAATAAGTCAATGGAATATTAAAAGTTCATGTATTTTGGATGAGGTGAAGCATAGTTTATTTGCAAGCTCCGTGGGCTCATTTACTTTCATTGTCTCTTCATCAGTTTTCAGTTTGTTTGTCATCCCCAGCACAGTGAAATGTCAGTCTATCTAATTTAACTTGTAGCACATAGTTCATTTAACCAGGTCAATGGCTGGTTATAGCAGAGGTTGTCTTTTTCTTCTTCTTTTTAAAAAATTTTTCACTGAAATAGAACCCTTCCGCTAGTGGGAAGAAAATATGTCTTATAGAAAAGGTATTCTTTATCAATCCCCATTCAGGTTCAGACAATATAGTAAAATTTTTGGAAGTATCATTTGTCTTAAACCATAACAATGTTTCCTGAAGCAAGACCTCTGATCCTGTGTCACTCAGCAAAACAAGAAGTTACAGTTAATTGTTAACACAGTAAAAAATGCTGAGGAGTGAAAATCCAGAGGACTTTGTTTTACCATTTTGGGCACTGCTTTTAACTAATAAGATTTATTTCATTTGAATTATAAAACACAACAGTAAAGAGAGCTCAAGATAGGTATGGCTGTAATGGTTCTGCATGGTGAAACAGCGAGCCACTTGCAGGCAGGGATGGAATTGAAGGGGAGCACAACATAGATTCAACTTCAGCTGTGTTCTGCCATTTTTGAACACCTGTGAGTGATCCTGAATCAATCATTTCCTTACTTTTACTCATTTGTCTGTCTTTCCTTTGTTACTCGGAGAAGGCAATGGCACCCCACTCCAGTACTCTTGCCTGGAAAATCCCCTGGATGGAGGAGCCTGGTAGACTACGGTCCATGGGGTCGCTAAGAGTCGGACACGACTGAGCAACTTCATTTTCACTTTTCACTTTCATGCACTGGAGAAGGAAATGGCAACCCACTCCAGTGTTCTTGCCTGGAGAATCCCAGGGATGGGGGAGCCTGATGGGCTGGCATCTATGGGGTCACACGGAGTCGGACACGACTGAAGTGACTTAGCAGCCTTTGTTACTCCTTTCATTTACTGACAGGAATTCACACAACATAAAATTAATCATTTTAAAGTGAACAATTCAGTACCATTTAGTTCATTCACGATGTTGTGCAAGCACAACCTCTATCAAATTTTCAAAACATTTTCATCACCCTGAAAGGAAACCTCTTATGAAATAAACATGTATTTCCCCTTCTTCCTTCTGGCCAACTCTTGAAAACCACCAATCTGCTTCCTGTTTCTCTGGGTTTACCTATTATATTAATATATATTTCCTATAAATTTGTTGATGTAATAGGTGGTCTCTTGGGTCTTTCACTTAGCATAATGCTTCCAAGGGTCTTAAAAGTTGTAACATATCAGTGCTTCATTTTTCTTGTGATTGAACAATATTTCATTGTATGGACATACCACAATTTGTTTGGTTGTTTTCATCCCCAGCACAGTGAAATGTCAGTCTATCTAATTTAACCTGTAGCACATAGTTCTTTTAACCAGATCAATGGCTGGTTATAGCAGAGGTTGTCTTTTTTTTCTTCTTTTTAAAAATTTTTTCATTGAAATAGAACTCTTCCACCAGTGGGAAGAAAATATGTCTTATAGAAAAGGTATATTGAAGTCCATAGCAGCATTTACATCACAGAGTGTTGCAAAGCCTAAACACTTCATGGTAAATAGATGGGAAAACAATAGAAACAGTAACCGACTTTGTTTTCTTGGATGCCAAAATCACTGCAGATGATGACTGCAGCCATGAAATTAAAAGATGCTTGCTCCTTGGAAGAAAAGCTATGACAAACCTATATAGCATATTAAAAAGCAGAGACATTACTTTGCCAGCAAAGGTCCATCTGGTCAGGCTATGGTTTTTCCAGTAGTCATGCATGGATGTGAGAGTTGGGCTATAAAGAAAGCTGAGTGCAGAAGAATTGATGCTTTTGAACTGTGGTGTTGGAGAAGACTCTTGAGAGTCCCTTGGACTGCAAGGAGATCCAACCAGTCCATCCTGAAGGAAATCAGTCCTGAATTTTCATTGGAAGGACTGATGCTGAAGCTGAAACTCCAGTACTTTGGCCACCTGATGTGAAAAACTGACTCATTCGAAAAGACCCTGATGCTGGGAAAGATTGAAGACAGGAGGAAAAGAGGATGACAGAGGATAAGATGATTGGATGGCATCACCAACTCAGTGGGCATGAGTTTGAGCAAGCTCCAGGAGTTGATGATGGACAGGGAAGCCTAGCGTGCTGCAGTCCATGGGGTTGCAAAGAGTCAGACATGACTGAGTAACTGAACTGAACTGATAATGTATGTTAAAGGGCTTGGACATCGTACACATTTGATACTTCCTGAAACATGCATTGTGAAAAGTCAAATGATTCTGTAAGGTGTAGGACAACATTTTTTAGCCTCTTGAAAAAATCCCTCACTCTGCATTAGAAGTACATGTTCGTTAAAACACAACCATGTCATTACAACTCTATTCAAATTTAGTTAAAGATATAGATCAAGAAGAATAAAGCATCAGTTTAATAGTTATGTTCTGCCCAAACCATGAAATTTCAAGATGCTTGCTCCTTGGAAGGAAAGCTATGACAAACCTAGGCACTGTGCTTAAAAGCAGCAACATTGTTTTGCTTACAAAGGCTAGTACAGTCAAAGCTATGGCTTTTCCAATAGTCACGTACAGATGTGAGAGTTGGTCCATAAGGAAGGCCAAGTGCCGAAGAATTGATGCTTTTGAATTGTAGTACAGGAGAAGACTCTTGAGAGTCTCTTGGACTACAAGGAGATCAAACCTGTCAATCCTAAAGGAAATCAGTCCTGAATATTCATTGGAAGGACTGCTGCTGAAACTTCAGCTTAAGTACTTTAGCCAACTCATTGGAAAATACTCTGATGCTAGGAAAGATTGAAGGCAAAAGGAGAAGGGGGTGGCAGAAGCTGAGATGGTTGGATAACATCACCAACTCAATGGACATGGGTTTGAGCAAACTCCAGGAGATAGTGAAGGACAAGGAAGCCTGGCGTGCTGCAGTTCATGCAGCAGAGAGTCAGACATGACTTAGCAACAGTAGCAACAACAACAAAAACATAGTGGATGTCTCAATAAATATTTGTGCAAAAGTGACCATTAATGTAATTAATAATACTACAGAATATTAAATTATTCCTCAGAAACACTGAACTCATTATGCAAAAATAAATTGCTCATTAATGCCAAATTGCAACTTTTGTCCAATTCCTCCTTGCCTTCTGATGAAATATCAAAGGTTTAAATGTAAGATATGTGGTTGTGTAGGTTATAAACTCCCATGAGGCTGAGATTCTGTCCTTTTACATTTGTTATGGGAAATAGCCTATTATGAGTGCTGAACTAATATGGATTGTGATTGATTTAAAATGCATGGTGTTTTGCACTGGTATTCAGCCAATATCTATGTTCAATTAAATCATCATTACAGTTGTTCGCATTTGTGCTTATACTAATAGCAAGAGCTATACTTGCAAAGGCTGGATTTTATTCTGGGATGATTATAGATGTCAGCCCAAATCTGAGTAAGATGCAGACATTTTACATTCTGTCCTCATAAATTAGTTTCTGTAGAATGGAGGGTCAGTCCACGCAAACAGCTGATTTTTTAAAATCTCCTTGTGCATGTAAAAGAAAACAAAGTAATCCTTAATTTCTACTGAGTTTGGAGGCTAATTTGGAGAACAGGTTTGCATTAAATTTAACTGCAAAATGTGTCACTTTTCCTCGTAGTTGAATCTGCAGGCAGCATATCGTTCTGTAGCTGATTCACCTGCGCTGCCAGGTGTCCTCGCCCACCATATGTGTAAATATTTGTCTAAATTCTTCCTTTTTTATCATTCTGTTTTTGTGTATATTAGAAAAACCAGAGCCAATTTGCTAGGGAAGAGCAACTTTTCCAGTTTTCTTTTGGTTGTTGACGACAGGTCTCTCTGCATAGTCCCTCTTGTATTTGGATGGTAGGAGACAAATTTCTCTGAGCTAAAAGCACTTGCCTTGCAGTAGGATAGAAGAGACAAAGATAACAAAGATAACCTTCCCACACGTCTCAAGTTGCATATATGTGTGAACATCTTCTCAACATGTCTGTTTCTCTGGGAATCATTTCACACTCGCATTTTTTATATGGTGACAAGGTGACTGGCTTTGAAGTCAGACAGACTTGACTCTCACCTTTTCCACTCCATGGTTTTGAGATCTTGAGCGATTTGCTTGATCTCTTTGAACCTCAGCCTGCTCATCTGTGAACTGTGTGGGCCTGCAGAGCAGAGAGGCTGTGCTCTCCTTCCTTCAGATCCTTGCTCACAGGATCTCTTCTCAGAGACACCTTTCTTTACCACCCATGCAAATACCCATCCCCTGCTGCCCTGCATGGAACATGGCATCTGGTCCATCACAGTGGCTGAATTTATAAACCTACCTTTGCTTTGGCAGAGAGCTAAGAGAAGAGAAGGCTGCAACTCCAGGTCTAGGCTGGTTAATCCCTTGTTTTGCTGGATTAATGAAATTAGAGGACAGTGGCACAATTTGGACATATATATTCTTGAAAATAAGAGTTCTCCATTTGTAAAGGACTTAGGAGAAAAGTGTGGGCTTCCCTGGTGGCTCAGAGGTCAAAGCGTCTGCCCGCAATGCAGGAGACCTGGGTTCGATCCCTGGGTCAGGGAGATCCCCTGGAGAAGGAACTGGCAACCCACTCCAGTATTCTTGCCTGGAGAATCCCATGGACAGAGGAGCCTGGTGGGCTACAGTCCACAGGGTCACAAAGAGTTAGACACGACTGAGCAATTTCACTTTCACTTTCACTAGGAGAAAAGTAAATCCTCTAAGTCCAATAAACAAGCAAACAAACAAAAACCAAGTGAACTGAATAGAAATCAGAAAGTTGAGTCTCATCAACCAATATTCAAATCAAATCATTTCAATAATCAAATCAGAAGTATTTTCTGATCCCCTGTTCATTTTTTGCAAGAAAGGAAAGAATTTTACTGACTTTATTGATTATTTTTTTGTCACTGAATTTGTTTTTCTTTTTTTTTTTAATTTGTTTTTCATACAGATTTTTTCTGGAAGTCATTTGGCATAATGGGAAAAGGCATTAAAAAAGCAGTTAAAAGTGAATTTCATTCTCCTTTCTGTTAATTAGCCAGATGAAATTAAGAGGGTTTATAAATCATGTCCTTAAAAAAGAAATTTTATTTTGTTTTATTTTAAAATCATCATTATTATTTGAGAGAGAGAGTAAGAGTGTTTCATCTCTCAGGTCTCTAATAATCCTTCAATCTCCTTGTGGCTCAGCTGCTGAAGAATCTGCCTACAATGTGGGAAACCTGGGTTTGATCCCTGGGTTGGAAAGATTCCCTGGAGAAGGGAAAGGCTACCAACTCCATTATTCTGGCCTAGATAATTCGATGGACTGTATAGTTCATGGAGTTGCAAAGAGTTGGACATGACTGACTGACTTTCACTTACTCACTCTCTGATAATTTGGGTCCAGAGAGATGCAAAAAATTTCCAAAGAGGATATAATGGTCCTTGGGCAGCTTGACTTTTTTAATGTAAACCTGATGGAGGAGTTCTTTGGACTTTTTGTGAGGTTGTCATGAAATGTATGTATTGACATTGAATGACATCTTCAAATGAAATGAAAATATCTGTAGAGGTGAATAGTTTTTTTTTTTAATAAATCATTTTTTAAAAAATTTTATTACATATTATTTTGTAGGGACTTCAAAGTCAGTATTTATGAGCCTCAATGTTCTTGTCTGTAAAATAGGCATAATAACGTCCAACTTTAAGGCTTCCGGGTAGGATTAAATTATTGAATGTGTTTAATATATCTGCCCAAGGCATTGGGACTATTTTGTTCCATATTATTTTTAAAAGGAATAATGGAAGCTAAAAGAACTTACATTACATTACCTAGTTTTTAGGTTTCCCGTAGATTTCAGGCTCCTGATTCATTGTAAGACACAGCTATATTATCTTATTTAACTCATGCTCTGTGTGCTATGCTTAATCACTCAGTCGTGTCCGACTCTTTGCGACCCCATGGACTGTAGCCTGCCAGGCTCCCCTGTCCATGGGGATTCTCCAGGCAAGAATACTGGAGTGGGTTGCTGTGGCCTCCTCCAGGGGATCTTCCCAACCCAGGGATCAAACCCAGGCCTCCTGCATTGCAGGAAGATTCTTTACCAGCTGAGTTACTCATAAAAAACACAAATCTATTTATGTGTGTTCAAGCTCTAGAAGCTTAATAGTAACATGTGAATAACATAACTTTGTAAGCAGGTTTAGAACTCTTCCTGCATCACTTAACTGCCAAGAGAGATTTGCCAGTTATTTTATAGGAGAGTGATTTGAATATCCTAATATTTGTAAATATAGAGAGACTTTCCTTTTATTCCTATCTGTGGCCTAAGTAACGGGCTTCCCAGGTGGTGCTCATGGTAAAGAACCTACCTGCCAATGCAGGAGATGTGATGGATGCAGGTCTGATCCCTGGGTCGGGAAGATCCCCTGGAGGAGGGCATGGCAATCCACTCCAGTGTTCTTGCCTGGAGAATCCCATGGACAGAAGAGCCTGGCGGGCTACAGTCCATAGGGTGGCAAACAGTCAGACAGGACAAGCGACTTAACATACACATACACATAGCCTAACTAATATTCTCAAGCTTAATGTGCATGAAAATTTGTCTTAGATTGTATATGGGCAATTTAAGGGATTCTCAACCATGGTTTTTACAGCAGATGGTTTTCAACCTCTATGAATATTTTGGAATTTAATGCTCTTGTAAGATGTAATATCATATCTAAATAGTTATAGCAAATTATTCCAAATATAAAAACTTCAGTACAATGTGAATAGGTATTTGCCATATTTTAAAGATTTCCTGGCACAGACTTCAGTTAGCATCAGCCCTGATTGACATTAGGTCTATTTGACTTTCCATTTGACCAGGTTGGCCTTTTCTGATACAACTCTGTTCTCAGTCTTGTTCACTCTTTTTTCCCAGTTCTAGTAAAGGCTTTCCTTTCTTTTCGGTCTTTATCCAATGCCTTATTGTAAAACCTTCACCACTTCCTCGAGCCTTGTCTTGAATTTGCAGTTACCCAGTGGTCCACATGCTGCCCTGTTTTCTTATGGTCCCTGTCACCCCGGTCCTGTCAGTTGGATTTAACTCTATCCACTATCAGTTTCTGGAACTCTGCATATTTCTGTCTCTCGATTCCCATATTCCTGTTGATCCATTTGTCCTACTACAGTGTTTCTGGGGTCATGCCAACCTCCTGCTGGGGATACACACACACTCACTTCTACACCAGATACTCAAGAGAAATGGATATATCCTGGGAAATGTTTTAACTCTCCCAGTAGACTCATCTGTTCAGTAATTTTACTTACGAGTGAAGTAAGGGAACCCTACTATAGAGCTTTGCAAAAGAGTAAACATCTGACAGCCTCAGTAATTCAGCTCTCTCTGTAACAGTAAAGTGAGTGACTTACAGCAGCCAAATTCTAAAAGAAATATATTTGACTCTGATTCTCCTAAATCCATCTGTTTAAACTGGCTGGAATACAGCTAGCTGCCTGTAGTTTTAAATGGGTTTTAAATTGGTACACATTAGGACATGCAGCTTTACGGCTCAAAATAGGGATGATACTAATGAAAAAATAAACAAAAAACAAAAACGGGCAGAGTTGCATAGCTCCTTTGATACAGTAATCTGAGCTACTGAGGGTGGGATAGTCAGAGTCAAAAAGATCTGTGGGAAATCTCACTTCAAGTTAGAATTCAAATAACACCAAACCACTTCCATTTTTCAGAAGCCCCAAACAGAGTATGTAGAGATTGTTACCTTTATGAAGACTAAGATGCATTGGTTAAAATTCTTTAGTTTCTTTCTGTTTTTATATGTAGGAATCTTCCTTTGCCAAGTTTGAAAAGGAGAAAAAAGTAAATGAATCCTCTGGAACTGAAAGGGAAACATTTGGTCTTAAGTAATCCTCACTTCTTAACCTAATGTGGCAGCTCACAGGGAAACTGTTGGATCAGCAATCCTAATTACTTTAAGTTGCCTCCCATGTGTACATATGTAATGGCCAGGAGGAAATGCGCATTGACAACTCATCCTTTGTGTTCTGTGCTTACTGTGTGTGGTGTTTTAGCTCCGTGACTCTGGTAGACTCCATATGGGTGTCTAAGGAGTTGTCGCCAGAGCAGAAACTAGTCTCCTCTGAGAATACCCCTAATGAGTGCTGAGACAAACATAAAACTACGGAATTAAAATGTTTTGTGAAACGTGTATATTTGTGAAAGTGTTAGTTGCTCAGTCATGCCCGACTCTTTGTGACCCCCATGGACTGTAGACCACTGGCTCGTCTGTCCATGGAATTCTCCAGGCAAGAAAACTGGTGTGGGTTGCCATGTCCTCCTCTAGGGGATCTTCCCGATCCAGGGATTGAACCTGGGTCTCCTGTATTATGAAACCTATAGTAACATGAATATGGTTGAATATTGCTTCTTCAAGGCCTCATGTACCAACACTGTGAAACCAAAAGCAAAGGACATCACTCTGTATATCACATCAAAAAACTCTAATAATTTTGTAAGAAAGAGAAAAACAACCAAGGAATGTGCTCTTTAATAATTACTCAAATGAGAATTGCACATACGTGTTCTTTTTCATTTTGAAAAATACTTATGCTGTTTGTGTGTGTGTGTGATGTGTACAAACAGGTACACATGCACATACACATGCACACATCACAGGGCACTGTTATCAAATCAACAGGGCAGATGGCAAGTCAATCAGTGCTTACTGAACTGAAAATGATACCACACATAATTGACATGCTGTAATTATTTTGTTTTAATTGTGATTGGTGGAGGGATTTTGATAAAATTGATGTTGTCACTTGTACTAGAGAAGAAAATCTCCTTAATTTAGAGTATCAGCAGTAGTTGAGGGATTTATTTCTTATTTATTGCATAAAGACTGAGACTTTTTGTTAATTACATCCTTGAAAAGTTGTGACTTAGAGAACAGGAACCTTTCATTTTCTGATCAAGGGTTAATTCTTTATTGACGATAATAAAGTTAGTAGATCTCCTTTAAGAAAGTGTTAATGAACCCACCAGCTCCAGAAGTATTTAAAATCAGATGGAGAAGCCAGCTTCTATGTCATTGCTCCTGCCAGCTCCTTTATACACTGACTCCTTGCAGAAAGCAAATATTCTTCAGCAGACGGTCTCAATCTTTTCTACTAAATAGCAGAGGAATCTCTAGGAGTCAAGAAGGCAGGGAAGGTGTGGGAAGGCATGTGCTGTAGCCTCCCACAGAACAAAAGTTATTTCAAGTCTTATGTCTGATTATAATGCATTCACATAACTTTTACATTCAACTTTATTATATCCTTATAAGGGCTTCCCTGGTGGCTCAGATGGTAAAGCATCCACCTGCAATTCGGGAAACCTGGGTTTGATCCCTGGGTTGGGAAGATCCCCAGGAGAAGGAAATGGCAACTCCCTCCAGTACTCATGCGGCAAATTCCATGGATGGAGGAGCCTTGTAGTCTATAGTCCATGGGATTGCAAAGAGTTGGACACAACTGAGCAACTTCAAGATTCAAGATAGCTTTAACCTCTGAGCCACACTATCTCTAAGATTATTACATATGTGTATATTTTTATATTAAATAAATGCCCTCTTTAAACTGTCAGGGGAGTTTGTAATTTCCTCAGTTCTGTCTTGCTGCAGTAAAACTTTGAAGCAACGGATGGACCAGTGATACAGCTCCATGTCACAGCTCAGTTTTATTTGGCAGGCAAAGGAAAATACATCCTTGAGGACTGAAAGTGAGCTGACCCAAAAAACTCAAAGAGAAGAGAAGCCCCCTGCTCAATTTTGGCTCTTCTTTTTACATATTTTTTCTCCTCCCTCTGAGCCTGCCCTATGTAAATTGGGCTCGCCAGAAGAGCTGTTTGTTTTACCTGAGGTTCTCTGCAGGTCCTTGGACATTCCTTTGTTCTGTTTTCATGGGCTTTTCCCTTCTTTGTCTTTTAGCCACCACCATTCTGGACTCTTTTTTTCTACTCTAACTACCTAACACAACTACAGGAAGTTTATTGCTCTGGTGATTTGGTGGCTTCAAATACACTTTGGCAGAGGAATCAACATCTATCAATTCTAAAACCTTGAGCTTTGTTTATTCCAGGTTTTCATCTACTAGTGAAAAGTGAAGTGAAAGTGACTCAGTCGTGTCCAACTCTTTGCGACACTGTGGACTATACAGTCCATGGAATTCTCCAGGCCAGAATACTGGAGTGGGTAGCCTTTCCCTTCTCCAGGGGATCTTCCCAACCCAGAGATCGAACCCAGCTCTCCACATTGCAGGCAGATTCTTTACCAGCTGAGCCACTAGGGGCTCACTATAAATCAATTTTGTGAATAATTTCTGGCCTATGGGTCCATCTCAGTTTCATTTTGCCATACAGCTGAGCATCAAGTCATGACAAAGGAAGAGTAGACACGCTCTTGTTGAAATTCAAAGGAAACCATACCCCTTGAGTATACTCTGTTTTTGCATCAACACCTAATGTTCCTCTACCTTATGTCAGGCAAGAGCCCATCCATCAGTCTGGCTTCCATTTGAGGAGGACTCCCTCTACAGATCACCATGGGACCTGGTGAAGCTGGAGTGCTTCCTGGTTCCATCAGAGGCAGCCCACACAGCCTGAGTCAGGTAACTAGGGCTGGCTAATGCAGCCTGAGAGTCTTAGTCATGACACTGTGCATCTCAAATAGGCTAATTGACCTATTCAGTTGAAAAGCATTCTCCCTTAATAAACAACATTGACTACTTCACAATGAGATTTATGTGGTGTTTTTCCCCTGGAGGCTCAGATGGTAAAGAATCTGCCTGCAAATGTGGGAGACAGGTTCGATCCTGGGTCAGGAAGATCCCCTGGAGAAGGGAATGACTACTCGCTCCAGCACTCTTGCCTGGAGAATTCCACCGACAGAGGAGCCTGGCGGGCTACAATCTATGGCGTCTCAGTGTCAGATATGACTGAGCGACTGACACGTTCCCATTTATTCAAAAATCTGGAGGGCAGATGGTTAGACTCACTTTTGAAGGTGGTCTATTCCACCTATGTTCTATTGCATATATTTTGCAAAGTGGAGATAGAGTTATTTAGAATGGAAAGCCAAACCTTCTTGTCTCAGTCCCATGAGTACAGGATATCCTGAATTAAGACCACACAAGACATGCTTTCTCATTTGCTTCCACTCACTTGCCTCACACAAACCTAGCTGCAAACAGTTCCTCAGGTTCTTCCATCAAAAGTCCAATCTGCCAAGCCTTCCTGAAGTTTTAATCCTGGCAGACATCTGTCATGTACCTCACAGCTTTCTCAGACAGTGGAGAATAGAAATTAAAAGGGTTGACTCTGGAATTGGGGTTCTGGCAATCCCACTTCCTATCTGTGTGACCTTGGGCAAATTACCTCTAGGTGCCTCCTTTTCCTCACCTTTAAAGTGGAAATACAAATAACTTCCATTTCAAAGGGTTGTTGTGAAAAATAAATGAATTATTGTGAATGAAGATTATACAAAATAAGTGTTCAGTGTAACTTTTTATTTCAGGATTCTTTCTTTCTCTTCCCCTCATTCTCTTCTCCTATGACCCTTGGTAATCAGACATCTCTCTCTGTTTTAGGATACCAATAAAAACAATTTTTCTCTTCTTCTTCATTGAGCGTGCCCTTAGGGTCTCACCAGGTCCTCAAGAGATTTACAGAAGTGTTTATTCAAATAACTCAGAAAACTTGTGGAAAATAAAGATTGGATTTTTTTTTTTTTTTTTACCCTATCCCTATAGGGGCTTCAAGAAGCATGGTCATAATGTGTTGGGGCTTCTCATTCTCAGCAACCAAGAGCCAATCATTTTCTTTCTTCCCCTCTCCCCTCCCCTCTCCCCCTCCCTCTCTGCCCTCCTCCCCCTCTCTCTCCTCTATTTCCTCTTCCTCTTCCTTCTTCTCCTTCCTCTTCTCAATAGTTACAGGGTGACTATAATATTTTCTCTTCCTTTCAGACTGACCTGTCATCAATGTCTTCTCTTAATATACCTCACTCATTCAAGCCTCTCTGTCTAAGAACATTCTATTATTCTTGCCTGAAATACCATTTCCCAAGTTTCCTAACAGCCAAGTTATGCACATCTTTTATGACTTATTTCATAATCTACATCTTTGGTCGTAAATAATCATTCTCAAATCTGAAACTCTGTGACATTGTATAAATCTCAATATTATATTTTTATTTATTACTTTTGTATTAAGCAGTGTTTGTTACTTTGTTACTTAGATGTGTATTATTTATCTTCCCTTTTGAACATCTTAAGGGCAAGAATTCAGGGTGTCCATTTAGTCTGACACAGTACACACTTAGGTAAGCGTTTTTTGAATGAATGAATATCTGGGTGAGAAAGAGAGCATTCCAGTCCATTTCTCATAGCTGAACTGGGAAGAAAGCAGCGATAAACAGTGATTAAAAACACATAGTTTATGGTCCACCTAAATGCTCTGCTCTGTCATATCCCAGGTACTTGGATGGAGCAACTCAACATGGCCCATGAACTTTCCATCATCTCTCCCTTTGCTTCCAACAAATTCAAACTTCCACCAAATTAATCTGTTTTGGTGACCTGATTGCACCAAATCATTTTGTGTCTCTGTGGAGTAATTATCTGTGATTCCCTTGCCCACCAGAAGATAAGGACTTTGCCTTTCATCTCTGTGTTCTCAGAGCCTAACACCAGTGTCTGCTTTTCATAGGGGATCAATAACCATTTGTGGGTAGACACTCAAAGGATTCATGCTTCTACTTGCTACATAAATACATATTTGACAACACCTTGGCCCAAGAGGTAAAGGAAGAGAGTCTGGGAGTGTGTAACTAAATGATTCTGCAGTTATAATTCAACTGACTACTGTCATCTTTCTGAGATGGGGAGGAGATTCTCATGACTGGTTTGGTATAATTTGTAATAGATGGTGATGTGGGAGTTGTTACATGGGTAACATAGCTTCTTCTCCTTGCTGGGAGGACATAGAGCAGAGGATTAGTAGTCATATTTTTTATTATGAATAGGACTAAATTATTCAATATTAATTTATGGTTGAATTAACAAGACCTGATAAACATAAAAAAATAGACAACTTTGGCTAAGAACAAATTGATATCAAAAAAAGAATTCAAGGATCTGCTGTTATATATAGACTTGAGGTTTATCTAAGATATGAGCAGAGCATGGAGAATCATATATCTCCTCTGAAAATATCTTAAATGCTATGACATTAGCCACTTGCTTATAATTAAAGTGTGTTGCCATTTCACCAAGCTTTCATTTACAGAAGAAAGTGCAAATTCCATTCCCCTTGAACTTTAGCTACTTCCAACTTTTTTCTTTGTTCTTTTCTTTAAAGCTTTGCAACAAATGCATCCCCATATGCTTATATTAGTTAATCTAGTATTAAACATATTGGCTGTGCAAAATGTTGGCACCCATTAATAAATGTTTTCATTTTTTCATTCTCTCTCTTTTTTTTTTAACTTTAGATTCTTCCTTTGACTACATAAGCAACAGCTGTCTAGCTGCCTGAACAAGACTGGATCTAATGCCTCTATAGAAATCTAGGTCAAAACACTTGGAATGCATGAATATCAAACAGAGTTTTCAAAACAGCAAATGAATACATCTTTAACTGGTGACATTTTCCTGTAGCATATGGTTGCAAGCTCAGGGGACTGGATGCTTTTTTGATGAATATGTTCCATCAAAAACTAAGGGATGGCAGTAGGCTTTTGCCACCTTCTGTTTTGCCTTATGAAATGATAATGCAAACGCATAGATAAAGATACAATGATCACAAGGCTTTTACCTTCAGACCTATTCTAAAGATGCATTTTTTCCCTTTTGGATGAGTTGCTTTGTCTTTGGTTAGGTTTGGGTTTATACATAGCTGTCAAAGGTGACAACCAGTAGGAGCAGTCGTCTTTCCTGGGCAGAATTTGATGCGTAGAAATCTTCAAAAAGTTGAACTCAAAGGCAAATTCACCAAAGAGAGGAACTCAGGAGTTTGGTTACATGAGTAACTTATAGTCACAGCAGCAAAATGATCCAAATTCCTTGTCAAACATCAGTATGGAGAGCCTGGGTAACCACTTACCAATGAGGAAGGCAGAGAAAAACCCTGAGAAATTGGAGGTTGGTTTCTGAATCTTGGACCTGTTGGCAATAACGCCACGTGTGACCTTGAACATAACCCTTTATCTCTGTGACATCACTGTCCTACTGCGTCAGATAAGTGGATAGCTATATTATTTGTAAGGTCTTTCCCAGTCCTAAACTTCTAGGTTTGTAAAAGTTTACAAGGCTGTGTTATGGTTAATTGCATCCTGTTGATTGAAATGGCAGAACAGAGAAGATTAGGCTTTTATTTCTTTTTCAATTGACTGAAGATCTGTTTCTCAAAAATTATCCAGAATCTTCGCTCCCCCTCATCTATAAAGGAGTGAATAAGGCGACAGTGAAGCTGTCCTAGTTGAGCAGGAGAGGGTAGGAAGAATGCCCTCATAGCTTCTCTTGTGTTCCGTCTCTCAAGGCAGCCTCTGAAACCTATGTGTGAAATATCTGAGTCGCCAACAAACCTGGTTTGGAAACCACGAGCTAAGAAAATGAATGTGTATGGTATTTTGTTAGTAATGGTGGGGATGGTGGAGAGAAGTGTTGGAAAGGCACTTCTTTCTTTTTGCGTTGAGCAACTTGTATTATAGCACATTTCACTTGCAGGTTAAACTTTAAGCCTGTACTGCTCCTGATTTGAAAGTACAAACCAGGAGCTCCTTTTGTTTAAAAAAATAACCAGCAAGACGTGATTTTCACAGGAATTCTATAAATGGCCTTTTTATTCACAGGGTGAATTTGCTATCCTCTGCCTTGATTTTGTATGCCCCCAGCAATACTCTTGAAATCATGTTCAGAAGTATGCTCATTATTTTAAAATAACTGGAGATAAATTCTTCCTTCTAACACTCTTCCTGAGCTTCATTCTGAAAAAGCAACTACTGTTACCAGGTACTTGGGTAGTCATTTAGATTGTTTATGTATACACACTTGTGTATATACATGGGTTGTGTGTATTTCTTTTTAGCAAAATAGTAGTATTGGTACATACATAAAAACATTTTACTTTTTAAACTTAAGAATATGTCTTAGATATTACATCCTAATAAAAATGTATAATCTGCATAGTCTTTTATATACATGTAAAGATTTTTTTAAACCAATTTGTTTTAAAGGATGCTTAGTTGATTTTACTTATTTTTTTCTATTTATAAGGTAGCAATGAATGTCCACATATGCTTGTATTTACGAATACATGAAAAAAATACCAAAGGTTAATCTCCTAGAAATGATATTGTTGGATCAAAGGATATGTGTACACTTGATTTAGGTAGAGATTGTCAAATAATATTTAACTATAGTTATTCTTTATAAATAACTTAAAAAATGGTAACTGTAGTTAAACATCTTTTTAGTATGTTTAAAAATTATTTATATGTAAAAACTCTGTTCATATCTTTGTCCTTAAATTGAGTTAGGACAACTTAGTAGCCATCTGGAAAAAAAATAAAATTGTATTCCTACTTTATTTCCAACACCAAAATAAACTCCAGATGGACCAGAGATTTTAAGCTAAAAATAAATGCATTAAAGTACTATTAGAAAACATGAGAAGATATTTTTCGTAAGTAATCCAGAACTAAAGAAGGTCTTTCCAAGCATAACATAAAACCAATAAGGAATGTTTCTAAAGATTCATAAATTAATGTCAATATATTTTGAAAAAGAATAGAAGATGAATGACAAAGTTAGATGAATGATGATGACACATTCGATAGGAGTTGATTGCTTTAAGTGATCTGTAGCTTTCAATATAATATCAGCATGCAAAAATTGAAAGAGGCTGTTGCTCTCACCCCAACACACACAACAAACTGGATAGGCTATAAAATCATAGTTTGCTTAGAAACCATCAAAGGTCCAGGAACACAAATAAACCTAAATGAAATCAATTCTCAAAAGCAAAGATCCCTTCATAGATTACAATAGATTCATAGCCACTGTCATCCCGGAGGCAGTTGTAAGAGCAAGCAGGTCAAGGTGAGGATAAACCAGGCAAACTTTTAATGGGCTTTTAATGACTCTGTGTGGGCTGGCAGGACAGAATAGAATTCCAGTGTCTCAACCTCCCAGAAAGCCTGCTTCCATCCTCCAGCTGATGCTGAAACTGAAACTCCAATACTTTGGCCACCTGATGCGAAGAACTGACTCATTTGAAAAGACCCTGATGCTGGGAAAGATTGAGGGCAGGAGGGAAAGGGGACAACAGAGGATGAGATGGTTGGATGGCATCACTGACTCAATGGACATGGGTTTGGGTGGACTGGGGGAGTTGGTGATGGACAGGGAGGCCTGGCGTGCTGCGGTCCATGGGGTCACAAAAGAGTCAGACATGACTGAGCAACTGAACTGAACGAATCCTCCAACTCTTCATGTCTTCATCAGCTACTGGGGTAGTTCACAGAAGGCTGGTGACATCTTAGGATTCATGAGAGTGATCTCTGCTGATTAGAATAAATGAGAGACACTACCCAAGACACACAGCCCTTCATGGAGATCACAGTAGCTACCGCACAGGAAGGCACAGAGAGCTCAATGAAGATCACGCTGTGGGATTTTCTTGTTTCAAACTTTATATAGGGAGAAGGTCATTCTGTTGGTAGTCTTTTGTCATTTTCATTTAAATTGCAGCATAAGTCATTCATAATATTAAGTGTGGGTGCGTTTCATTATATTTTCTTTCATTTGACTTAGTCTCACGACAACTCCTTTGTGTAACTGTGCCTCAATGTTTTTATCCATTTGCTTGTGGATGGATCCTCGGGTTGTTTCCAGATGACTAAAGTGATGAAGTAAGCACTTCTATACATATCTTATGGTACATATGTGCAAAAGTTTCTGTTCTGTTACCTAAGTGTGAAAATTCTGGGTGTGCAGATATTCAACTTTACAAGATAATGCCAAATTATTTCCCAAATGGATTGTAGCAGTTTTTGCTTCTGGGAGCAAGCTACAAGATTATATTGAATCACCTCCTTGCCAACTCTTGGGCATTATCAAGCATTCTTAATTTTTACAGTACAAATAATAGTGAAAAGGCATCTCATTTTGTTATTGATTACATTTATGTGATTAGTGATTCTGATGTTAACCTGTTGAACATTTTATCAAATGTTTATTGGGTCTCTCTGTTTCTTCTTCGGTGAATCTCTCTCTCACTCTTTCTTTTGCTAATCTTTCTATTAGGCATGCCTTGTTAATGGCTTTTAAGATTCTTTATATTTACTAATTTCTTTTATATATATATATATATATATTTTACATATATATATGAACTCATGGAGGTAGTGAAGGACAGGGAAGCCTGGCATACTGCAGTCCATGGAATTGCAGAGTCAGACATGACTTGGCGACTGAATAATAACAACTATATGTATACACACAGACACACACAGACACACACACACACAGAACAAACATCTTCTTCCAGTATGTTTTTTTTTTTTTTCCTTTTTAAAGTAGTGATTTCTTTTCTCAATGATCCAATATGTATTTGTTATACATCAAAGTTCCAAGTATGCATGGAACGTCTGGTCATTTTGTCTATCTTTGGAGCAATACCATATTGTCTAGTGTCTTAATCCTACAATTCTATAATATGTTTTATAGCTATTATATAGCTCTATGGGGCTTCCCAGGTGGCACTAGTGGGAATGAATCCGCCTGCCACTGCAAGAGACATAAAAGACGCAGGTTCGATCCCTGGGTCGGGAAGATCCCCTGTTTTTTTAATAATGCATTTTAGAAACTGGCAGAGAAAACCCCTTTATCCTTTCTCCTTCCTCAGATGTATATTGATGGTGGACAACCACTTTTATCCAAAAAATTGTTTGTTTTCTCTATAAACAGATGAAGAAACTTGTCGAATTCCCTGAAGAAGTTTTTTGAAAATTTGACTGAATATGCTTTAAATATATAGATCAATTTAACGAGGCTTGATATCTTAAGGATATTCTTTCTTTTCATGAATACGTGCAACTTCTCAATATAATTAAAGCTTCTTTAATCAACTACATTGAAGTTTTGAAATCAGCATATTTGTCTTTCCCATTTATTCATTAGATTTATGATGATATTTTATAATTTTGGTTTCTGTTGTAAATGGTGTTATTTTTTTTAAAAAAAGATTTTTTCGTTGATTTTTGATAGTGTATAGAAATGCTTTTGACTCTGAATATTCAGACACCTTTCTAAACTCACTATTCATAAGGACTTTTTGGTGTTTTAGCATTCTCTTTATAGACCCCGGCTTCCCTGGTGGCTCAGACCAGCAATGAAGGAGACCCGGGTTCGATCCCTGGGTCGGGAAGGTCCCCTGGAGGGTGGAATGGCTACCACTCCAGTGTTCTTGATGGGAGAATTCCACGGACAGAGGAGCCTGATGGGCTACAGTCCATGGGGTTTCAAACAGTTGGACATGATGGAGCGACTAACATTTTGACATAGACCTTATCAACTGTGGATTGGTTTTATTTACTTATTTCTAATCTTAATGCCATTCTTTCTTTCCTTTCTTATTTTATTGACTAATACCTGAAAATAATATTGACTAGATGTGGTGAGATTGAGCACTGTTTTTTCTTCCCCTTATTTTGGAGAGGATGCTGTCAACATTTCTCTATTTAAGATGGTGTTATTTAACTCAGCTTTAGGCATGGCCCTTCTATTTCAGGTAGAAATTTATATATATATATATATATATACATATAAAACCATCTTTTCTAGTAATTTTGTCTCTGTTTTATATGGCTTATCATATTGCACTGGCAAAAGTAACTGTTACTAACACTAGTGATACAGGGAATTCCTACATGTTTTAACTGTGATGATGATGGCTCTTGGCTGGGATAAAGACATAAATTTTCTTTCTTTTTGGGAGGGGGGATTTCCTAATAAGCAAATAGAAACTGAAAAATAAATTAATTTTTTATTTGATTCTCTACTTCCAAAATTTTGTGTAGTATATAATTTAGTTTTCCTTCTTTTTGAAAGTTCCAAAGAATTAACTCAGAATACTTCATAGCTTGTCACCCATTTTCTGCTGTTATTTTCTAATGATTAAAAATGCCTTAGATGTTTAGCATTCTTTCTGTCAATTTGCATCCTATTTTCTTAATAATCTTTTTCACTAGTATTTTCAAGTATTCTGATATAAACGCATACATATATTATATTTCAAGATCTTCTTAATATCTTTTAAATTCTTTTTGCATTTGTTGGAATTTTCTGCTCTTTTTTGAAGAGCAGAAATACATTTGCCAATAAGTATTGTTATTCCCCTCCAAGGAAAAACTATGGCTTTGGTGGGGGGGATGGATATTACTTCTGTTTTTATAATCAGCTTATCTTTTAAAAAATTATTTTCTTCTTTTTCTTAATCTTAGGCTCATTTTTGTCTTTGTTTTCTAATGTATTTACATTAGAAATGTTCTATCTTCATTCTCTTTTATTAATAAAAATATTTTTAGAAACATTTATACCCTTTGATTGTATCTGAAACCAGTGGTTCTCAGTTGGGGGCAGTCTTGCCTGACGAGGGATATTTGGCAATGTCTGAAGGCGTTTTGCTATGTGAGGGCCTGCAGTGGAGGAGAAGAGGACGGTACTGGCCTCCAGATGGCAGAGGTCAAGGATGCTGCTAAACAGCTTACCACGCACACAACTGTTCCCGACAACAAAGAGCCAGCCAGCCCAAAGTGTCAGTGTGCTGAGGTTGAGAAACCCTCCTCTAGGCCGTAAGCCATAATAACAAACACGTCCCCACCCCCCTTGATTTTTTCCCTGTGATGATTTGCTAGTGACCAGAACCAAACAGCCCTGACATGTGATTTGTTTGACTCACTCTATATTTTTCAAAGAATTATTGAGCACTGTTGGATAAGATATGCATGCTACAGATTCCTACCGTTTCTGCCTGCCAGTCAGTATTATACTCCTTTCCCTAGAAAAGTCACACGTGTATATTAACCATCTGACCATTGTGGAAATTTGAGTTTGCACTGCTGAGTTATATACCAACTGGTCATCAACTTCTTTCTTTCTTTTTCTTTTTTTTCAGTTTTCACACATTTCCATTGGCAATAATAGCTCACTGAAGTATGGTAGCTATGTTTCTCAAATATTGCCAGTCCCAAGGAGGTCTGATAACATCAAAAGGTTTTGACATAGTATGAATGGTTCTTTTTTTACTACTATTTTTTTTTTTTTTAAATAAAGAGTTTTTTGATGTGGACCCTTTTAAAAGTCTTTTTTGAGTCTGTGATAATATTGTTTATGTTTTGGTATTTTAGCCACGTGACTTGTGGGATCTTAACTTCCTGTGTGCTGTGCTTTGTAGCTCAGTCGTGTCCAACTCTTTGTGACCCCATGGACTGCGGCCCGCCAGGCTCCTCTGCCCACGGGGATTCTCCAGGCAAGAATACTGGAGTGGGTTGCCATGCCTCTGACCAGGGATCAAAGCCACACTACCTGCATTAGAAGACACAGTCTTAACCACTAGACCACCAGGCAAGTCCCCGCATGGGTAGTTCCTTAAAATATTTACCTCTGTAAGGTGGCCTGGTGTCCATTCTGCCACAAAGTCCAATAAAAAATCATTGATGTGTAAAAGATTAAATAAGTAACGAATACTCCTTATTTCACACTCCTAGTAGGCAGTGTCAGAATTATGTTGCATCAAAAAATAAAACACTTGCTCTAACCTAGAGCTGTATGCATGAATCCACACTGTGAGAGGCAGTCTGCATGGCAGTTAACATCTGGGGCCATGTTGAGAGGCCGCCCAACTTCCGTTCCAGCTCTGCCACTTCCCAGCCTGGACAAACAGCTGCCCCCTTTTTCATAGACTTCAGTTCAGTTCAGTTCAGTCACTCAGTCATGTCCAACTCTTTGCAACCCCATGAACCGCAGCACGCCAGGCCTCCCTGTCCATCACCAACTCCTGGAGTTTACTCAAATCCATGTCCATCGAGTTGGTGATGCCATCCAGCCATCTCATCCTCTGTCGCCCCCTTCTCCTTCTGCCCCCAATCTCTCCCAGCATCAGGGTCTTTTCCAATGAGTCAACTCTTCACATGAGGTGGCCAAAGTACTGGAGTTTCAGCTTCAGCATCAGTCCTTCCAATGAACACCCAGGACCGATCTCCTTTAGGATGGACTGGTTGGATCTCCTTGCAGTCCAAGGGACTCTCAAGAGTCTTCTCCGACACGTTGTGTCTATTAAACAGAAATGATAAAAGTAACATCCTTCTAGGATTCATGTGAAACTTAAATGAATTAGTATGTTTAAAGCATTTGCAACACTTCCTGGAAAATACAAAATCCTCCTAGGACTATTTTAAAATAACACTTCATGGTTCCCTCTATCAAAATAATAGAACCTGTAGAAAGTATAACCTAAGGATGAAACTTGTAGTTTCTCAGTAAATTATCTTCTCTTAATGGTTAAGTGAGTCACAATGGAAATAACACATTAAATATAAAGTAACATATTGATTTGACAATTATTTATGTATTTGGAGTAGAAAAAAATCTAATAATCATTTAATAGATTTTATTATGCTACTCAAGTTTCAGTTGCCACCTTCTTATGATATTAACTTTTGTCTCATGTGTAACATGCTCTCTTTGGTCAGGCAACTCTCCAAAACGGATGAACACACTTCAGAAAAAGGAAGGTAAACAGGAGATGGGCAATCACATCTAATCTGGGGTAGCTGTGCTGATTTATGTTCTGTGCTTATTTTTAATTTTATTTTTTAAAATCAACATTGAGAAAGAAAAGTTGAGATATTAATTACCCGTTTACTGTCAATGTAGTGGAAAATGTAATTTACAGCCTACTTGCAAAGAAAAAAATCTATGTGCTTAATTTAAGAACACAAATTATTCAAATAACATTTTGAATTTGATTGTTCGTTTAATTGAAATGTTACTCTTTGAGTCAGAGCTGCCTTTGAGAGGCCAATTTCAGCAATAGTTAACTAAGAGCTCTCTGTAAAAAGGACAGAAGCAGGGATCCACAGATTAAAAATGCATGGGAAAGAACTGCATTGGAGAATTACATTCATCTGAAAGACATAATCAAATTCACTACTAATATATATATATATATATATTTTTTTTTCCCCCCTCAACCTAGTGGTTGCTTTGTTGGAGAAAGGAATCAGGAGGATAATTTGGACCCAGAGAGTAACTAAAAAGAAGAGTTCAACACAGAGGTCAGAAGTAAAGCCTATCCAAGGAAGGATCTCTGGGCTACATCTGTGGAAATTGTCTTCAGACTAAAATTTAAAATATGAAGGCTAGGAGGCTTTGCCTTAGAAAGTTCCTCTCTTCATCCTGCAGTAGTGTTGTCACATTCCTGGCTATCCAAGCTAGGGTCTTGACTCTGTGAAAAAAGAACAGTAGGTATACCTTGGCAGACACTAAGAGTATAATGATCTTTTAGACAGTTGGCAGAATTTATTATTTTTATCATTGCATGTGTGTATGCTCAGTCGTGTTTGACTCTTTGTGACCCCATGGACTGTAACCCGCCAGGCTCCTTTGACCACGGGATATTCTAGGCAATAATCCTGGGGCAGATTGCCATTTCCTATTTCAAGGGATCTCCCAGGCATCAAACCCGCTTCTCCTGTGTCTCTTGCATTGGCAGGCAGATTCCTTACCACTGAGCCACCTGGAAAGTCCATTTTTTTAAATCATTATTAAGTTATAATTTCCATACAGCAGAACGTGCTGTTTTTAGGTACACATTTGATGGTGTTTGGTAACTGTATACTGTCATATGACCACCGTCACAGTCAAGATGTAGCAAGGTTTCGTATCCCTAGTGTTCCCTTGTGTTTTGCAGGCTGTTATCTCCCCTGACCTGTGGGAATAGGGAAACTCTGATCTGCTTTCTGCCTTTCCTACAATTTCATATCTTGGAATCATACAATATTTTGTAACCTGAGCTTGATTTCTTTGAAATTCCATAATGTTTTTGAGATACCTTCATATACCTAACCTCTTTGAACAAACCCATGGAAGCATTCCTGTGAAATTATGCTGCCATTTTCTTTGGGTGAATACTTTTGAGTCAGATTGCTGGGTTGTACAATAAATATAAGTATGGAAGTTTAACCTTATAACAGATTTCAATATTGTTTTCCAACGTGGCTATACTATTTTGCAATCCCACCAGCAAGATATGAGAGTTCCAATTTCTCTCATATTTTTTGGTTTGAATTTTAACCATACGAATGTATAATGGTGTTTCATTGTAGTTTCTAGGTTATTTATTTTTCTAATGTATTAGGATTTAACTGACATACATCACATACATCACATACATACATCACAGTGACATACATCACTCTATAGGTTTAAGGTGTACAGCATAATGGTTTGACTTGCATATACTATGGGAAATGATTACCATTTCATTGATTCACATAGCTACAAAGAAATGAAAACCCAAGTTTTTTTTCCTCACGATGAGAACTCTTAGGATTTACTCTCTTAACAGTTTCCTTGTCTTGTTACAAGAAAACATACAGCAGTGTTAAAATAATCATCATATTGTACATTGGATTTCTAATACTTATTTATCTTACAACTAGCTTTTGACCACCTTTATTTAATCCCCCCTTCCCCACCCTCCACTTCTGGTAAGCACAAATCTGATCTCTGATCTCTCTTTTTAATGTTTTTCTGTTTGCTTGTTTTTGTTTGTTCTAGATTTCACATTTAAGTGAGATATACAGCATTTATCTTTGTCTGACATTTCACTCAGTACTATATCTAAGGGCCATTTTTATGTTGTCACAAATGGCAGGACTTTCTCATTTTTTATGACTAATATCCCACTGGGCTTCCCTGGTGGCTCAGCTGGAAAAGAATCTGCCTGCAATGGGGAAACTTGGGTTTGATCCCTGAGTTGGGAAGATACCCTGGAGGAGGGAGCGGCTACCCACTCCAGTATTCTAGCCTGGAGAATTCCATAGACTGTATAGACAATATTCCATTGAACTTATGTGTATGCTTCACCTTGATGAGCTGATGAGTAGCAGCACTGTCTTTTCATGTTTCTTGTCATTCATTTACCTTCTGTTGTGAACTATATTTGCACTAATCATTTGATCAATTTTGATTGGTTGGTTTTTATTAAATTCATTTTAAAAGCTTTAAAAATCTTATCTATTCATTTATTTTTCACAAATTCTTGACACTGTTAAGTCTTTGACAGATAAATGCTTTGCAAATATTTTCACCATTCTGTGGTTTCCCTTTTAGGTTTTCTTGACTGTATTTTTTTCAAAAAGCAAATGGTTTTCATCATGTGGTTATCATTATCATCATTATTAATTTCAGCTTTTGGGGTTGTGCTTTTTGTTTCCTATTTATGAAATATAGCTCTAGCCCAATATTACAAAGATTTTCGTCCTACTATTTATTTGCTCTTTATTCCTTCTACATATTTTCTGTTATATATTTGATAGTTTTATAATGTATGATTCATTCTGTTCACTATATGAAGAAAGAGTTGACATTTATTTTTTTATGCAGATATCATTTGTTCCAGCACTACTTCTTGAAAAGATTTTTTTTTTTTTCCCTATTGCCATCTTTGTCAAAAATCACTTGTTTTAATTCAACCCTTGCTATTTATGAATTGGTTTATTTCTCCACTATCTTAGGTCTATTAAACTTTCCTTTTGCAGTGTTATGCAGTTTTCAGTGTACATGAATTGCATATCTTTTGTTATTTTTTTTCAATACCATTGTAAGTGGAGAAACTTTTTAAATTTCATTTTCAAAATTTTTATTGCTAGTATTCAGACATATAACTTAGTTTTAGTTTTTATTTTTATATAGATTTCTGTATCCTTCAGCCTTACTAAGTTTACTCATTTCTAAAATATTTTTTCTAGATTTCTTAGGATTTTATCTTCAAATTATTATGCTCTCTGAAAATAAAGTCAGTTTTATTTCTCCCTTTCCAAACTATGTGCCTTTTTCTTTTCCCTACCTTATTGCATGGGTCCATTTGCTGTTGAGGAATGTGTGTTTCTTACACATTTTCATTTAAGTGTATGTTTCTTTTATACCTTTTTACTTAGATTAAGGAAGTTTCCTTCTATTTTTGGTTTGCTTGTCCACCCTCCCTCCCATGAATGGATGTCAAATTATGTCAAATGATTTTTTTTTTTTTTTTTGGTCATCTAGTTCAATGGTCATATGGCTTTCTCCTTTATAGTTACATAGTTACACTGATTGGTTGTTCAGATGTTGAAACAATACTGAATTCCTGGGATACAGCCCACTTGGTTATTATGTATTACCCTCTATGTATTGATGGGTTTAATTTTCTAGTACGTTGTTAAGAATTTTTGTGTCTATATTCAAAACTGATACCTTTGTTTCATTTTATTATCAGAGTTCTACTGTCCTCATAAAATGGCATAGTAAATATTTTCTTCTCTATTTTCTGAAAAAGTTTTTTGTAGCATTAACATTATTTCTTCCTTAAGTGATGGAATTCACTAAGGAGGATATCTGGATCTGAAGTTTTCTTCATGGGTGTGTAGTAAAGGTCTGGCCTTTGATCTTGTCTCCTGGGAAGTGATCTTTAAACTTTGGAATGTCCTGCCTGATAAGAGCACCATTGTTTGCCTGGGAGTCTTGGGTCACATCAGACATCCTAACAATGAAATTTATGGTGAGACTTTGAGTTACATGGTAATAGCTCCAGCTCTATAAGTGCTATAATAAAGGTCAGCCACATGACCATTTGTGTGGTCAACCACATCTATCTGAGTGACTGAGCTCAATAAAATTGGATTCGCAAGGCTCAGGTGAGCTTCCCTGGATGGCAATACTTCATGTATATCAATGTATGTTGCTGCTGGAAAAAATTAGCCCTGCCCATGACTGGCAGAGGAAAATCTTAAGCCTTGCTTTCGGGAACTTTCTGTATTCTGTCCGGTTGGTCTCTCCCTTTGGATGACTTCATCTATATCCTTTCAATACAGTATGTCATAATCTTAAATATAACAGCTTCAGTGGGCTCTGTGAGTCTTTCTAGCAATAATCAAGTTTGAGGGTGGAGTTGATGACACCAAAATTTCAGAGTGAGTTTGGTTTGGTGTCACTCCCTCCCCAAATTCTGCAGTGGGAAAAGCCCTTTATTTAGAATTTAGAATTTAATTCAGTTGGCAGCTTTTGTTTTAAACAAAACTTTAATTTTCTCTGGTGAATTTGTCTATTTAATCTGGATCGTCACATTTATTGATATAAAGTTATTCATAGTGTTTCCTTATTCCTGTAACATCTGCATGATCTGTAGTGATGTCCCTTATTTCATTCCTAATTTGATAATTCTATTTTTCCACCTAGGATCAGTTTTTTTAACATTAAAAAAATTTTTTTTAAAAACAAGCTTTTGGTTTTTTATAACTTTTCTATTATTTCTTCTCTTTCTATTTCATTAATTTCTGTTCTTATATTTTTTTTTTTTTCTTTTTACCCCCATTCTCTGGAGTAATTTGTTGTTGTTGTTGTCGTTTTTTTAACTAGTTTCTTAAGATGGAAATTTAGCAGATTGGATTTAGATATTTCTTCCTTTTCTAATACAAACAATTAAAGCTATAAAATTTTCTCAAGTACTGCATTAACTTCATCCCTGAAATTTTGATACACTGTGTTGGGCTGTATCCCATAAGCCAAAAAGCCCTGTTCTTGCTTAGCTTCAAGACCAAAGAAAGAGCCCAGAGTCAGTATCATCAGTGGCTTACTGAATGGGGATCTCATATGCTTGAAGCAAAATCCTGGAGCAACATCCCACCATGCATGGCAGAGGGTAGGCAGGGCATTGCAGAGGCCTGTTTCTGGGGAGAAGAGGAGATTGCCAGTTATATGGGGAATTGAGTTCAAATTAGCTCATTGGTTGCCAGGGAAATTGGCAGAAGTGCATTCCACTCACTGCCCCTTTGATAAGAACAACCACTAGCTGGGGCCTGGGGCAAGTATGTTGGAGAATGGGTCTTGTAAGGAGAGTGTAAATGAAGTGGGTACTGGTCAAGCCTGGTAGGTAGAGAAAGGAAAAGAGCGTCTCGAGTGGACTGGCCATACGCACTGGACAGCTGCTCAAAGTATTTTCTAACTTCTCCTGTAATTCTTCTCTAGATTATAGATAAGCTTGTAATTTCTTATCTTTTTTATGTTGTTGAAATTGTGCTTTTTAATTTTTATATATTTGGTATTTCTCTTGCCTTCTTATTATTGTTATTATTAATTTCTAGTATAAAACCAGTTGGTCAAAAATATATTCTCAATTATTTCAGTGTTTTACTATTTATGAAGATTTGTTTTATGGTATAATATATGGTCTTTCTTAGTAAAAATAATGTGTGCCCCTGTAAAGATACAAGGTTTATAGGTTTTTGGTGTTTTATAAATATTACTCAAGTAAAAGTAGTTGATAGCATTTTTCAAATCTTTGTTGAACTTGTATCCTTGTTTTGTCAATTGCTAAGGGAGTGATATTAATATCTTCAACTATAATTGTAGAATTATTTATTTCTATTTTTAAGTTCTATTAGCTTTTTATTTTATTTGATACATATTACATATATAATTGTTATGGCCTCTTAACTGATCTATTCTTCATTAGTATATGTCCCTCTTATTTCTGCTACATACTTTATACCCTAAAATCTATTTTATCTGAAATTAATATAGCCACTTCTTTCTTCTTATATATACTTTGTCTATCTATCCATTTACTTTCCGTCCATCTACATCTTTATGCTTGAAGTGTGTCTCTTGTAGGCAGCATATATTTTGATCTTGGTTTTTCTCTTTAACCTTTTGTTTTTCTCTGAAATCATTTTGTATTCTTTTCTTTTTTTAATTTTTTATTTGCGGTGAGCATGTATAATTTTACTTAACTGTGGAAAGTTTCATACATTTTAAAGTTCCTGCTTGGTGGTTCCAACACCTGGGTCACTTCCAGGCTAGTTTCAGTTAATTTTCTTTTCTGTTAAACACAGTTTCTATTTTCATGGTTCTTTATATGCTAGACAATTTTAGACTGTGTTCTGAGTGTTAAGATGTGGAGATTCTAAGTTCATAATTTTCTCTGAGGAATGTTGTATCCATTGTTTTAGCAGGGAATTGTCTTGGTTGGATTTCAACTACAAAAGTCTTGGGAATTAGAGCTGGTCTCTACTCAGATCTTTTGGCTTTATCTGTATTACTTTCAGTCTGTTCCATGGATACATTATTTAAGGTCAGTCAGAAATGTGGGTAGATAGAATTTGGGAATTCCATTTCTGGTTCTTTCCATTCCATTATTTCCCCAATCTTTATATTAGTCATGGATTCTTTGGTTTACAATTTCTGGTTAAACAAGGAGCAACCCTGTTGCTTCATCTTCCCAAAGGTTGAGAAAAAGTGAAACTTATTTTATTCACTCCCCCTCTTACTGTCTTCTACATTCTTCACTGGGCTCTATCTGCTGTTTGTTTTAATCTTATATGAGAGTTTTATACTTATTTTTCATATTTGCATTTGTCTGGTGGTCCCTTTCTCTGCTATTACTGGAAGTAGAATACAACAGGAGTGATTTTCATTTAGCAATTTCCTCATATTCATCCAAAGTTTTGGAGTATGTTAGTCACTAATGGAATCTTTCCTGAACATGAAGTATTTTTTTAATCTTTGCCTTCAGAGTTAATTTTTTCCTACTCTGGTCTCCTGTGACACTTCATTCATGTGTCTATTATAAAAATTAGAGCATAATATTTCCTGAGACTATAAGCAATGATTGTTTATTTTTTATTTCTGTTTCCCCAGAATCTGAGACAGTCCTAGCATCAAACAGTTTTCTGATGAATTATTTTTTTTAATTAAAGAAGAATGAATCTCCATACAAATAACTTGCATATTAATGTGACTATTTCAGAAGTAGTCATTTTCAGGTTTTCTTAATTTTTTTCATGTTTTATATAGTTAAAAAATATATCTATATAATAAGCATACTGATGACATTTCTGCTTCTGCTGGGGGAAAAAAAAAAAAGATATAAAAAGACTGGCTGAATGTTGTACAGCTCATTTCTGCCTCTACGTAAAATTGTGATGTTGGTACCACTCACTTCACCTGACTCCTTTTTGCTTTAATTATTATTAGTTGCTCAGTCATATCTGGCTCTTTGCAACCCCATGGACTGTAGCCCACCAGGCTCCTCTGTCCATGGAATTCTCCAGGCAAGAATACTGGACTGGGTAGCCATTCCTTGCTCCAGGGGATCTTCCCAATCCAAGGATAGAACTTGGATCTCCTGCATTGCAAGCAGATTCTTTGCCGTCTGAGCCACCAGGGAAGCCTAATTATCAGTGTCCACTCCTCTCTTGCCCCTATCAGTTGCCAGACCAATCCACTGGAACCTGGTTTATCGTGAGAAAGATATGCACTCTTAAAAATCTTCATTTAATTTATGGTAAATGCTATTTAAGAGCTTATATCTAAGGGAAGTGTCCTTGTGTGTATATCTTCATGATTTTGGAAAATAAGCATCTTCTGTACCCAAGAAAAAAAGAGGCAGGGATACATTTGCTTTCATGAATATATAAGATACGCCTTTATATATATATATATATATATATATATAAATTCCTTTCTTAAATTTAGGATCCTATTCTAAACAATTGGATGATATTTCTGTTTCCTCCCTCCACTAAAATGGCCAATTTATTTATTTGCTTATTTTTTCTAAAAGCTTAATTGTAGCTTCTTATGGAACTGAATATAAGGGTCTATTTATAAATTAAATGTATACCCATACATATACACACAGGCAATAGATTAAAGAAGTTCACAAGTTATCTAATTCAGCTTAATGAAATTAAATTTTTTTTTTGATGTCTACGGTTATATACTTTACTTTTTTGCTATTTAAATTTTAAAATTTTACCTGTCATTTCAGCATTTTAAATGGAATTCTAGAAATCTTATCTTTTTATGTTTTAATAAGTTATGTTTTTTGAATCTCCTCATATTTTCTATATGAGACCCATTAGGAAATGCTATACACTTAAAATAAGCAAAGAGCATCAACACATCTTAATCAAAACAAGTGAATTTTGTCAAGGTGAACTTAAAAGGGACTTACACTTTCTGATTACCTAAGCAAGAAAACTCTCTAGGGAAAATCTTTATCCTTGGTTGCTGAAGACATCAAATGTTACTACAGCATTTGACATAATATTTTCACATTTTCTTCTCTAAAAAAGAAGATCCTAAAAGAGCCTTCCTATAGGGTTGACTCTACTGCTCATTCTACATTCCCTTCTATGCTCTAATTTCTCACCCCAATGCCTCTTTTGGCAGGGGAGGGTTAAGAAGGCCTGATTAAGCTGTAAACAGCTGATATTTTGCTGTCAAGTCTGAGTCGCAGTTAAAACATTCGTGCAAATGAGTTTCGGTGTCTGAGGTTACCACTGGTAGCTCTCCATTCCTCCCCTTTCTTCTGTCTCTGAACTTCGTTATGTAAAGAGGGTAAATTGCAGTACTTTTTATTTTCCCCTCTGTTCCAACCCCACTGAGAATGAAGCTTTCAGAAGAGGCTCTCATTTTGATGCTAAAAGCTCCTGGTATTTTTGCCTGACCAACTAAAGGTAGAATGAAAGAGAAGCGAGGGGCTTATCTATGAAGTGTTTCCACCTCATGTGTGCGCAGCCAGCAGCAGACAAGCTGGAGAGGCAGAGCCTGATCAGCCCAGGGACCCTGTTAACAATCCTGATGTCTGAGCGGCGGCTGGAAAGAAGGCTCTGGCTGTTTGCCGGCTGCTCACTCTGGCACTATTAGGTAAGATAAAAGTCCTGTTCTCTGAGAAACTTCTCAATAAAACAATTCTTGGTCATTCACGAGTCAAAAGCAAAGAAGAAAGAGCTTCAGTGTAAAATGCTGTAAAGTGGCGTATTGTTTCCAGTTATTTTTCTCACTGTTCGCAGCTGAAGGAGGAGAAGATGAGAAGGACCAGAAAGAGGAGAGCTAAGGCATCTTTCCACTGAAATGCCTGATCCTGCCCTTGAGCTCTGCAATGAGTCCCAAGCTCTCCAATCCTCCCTGCAGCCCTCAGAAAACTTTCTGTCCCTCAAGTCCTTTTATTTATCTGATAAGACAGAGAAAATGTCTAGGTTATCCCCCTTTTGAGGCAATCTAACTTATTCACAGGTTTCTGTTTTGTTTTTTCCTCTGGAAGGCATGACTTTATTTTCTTAATGGATGTCTTGGGATGTAGGAGCTTGGATTGAAGGAACCATGATCCTCTGACACTTATGACGTAGAACTGCTGCTAGGATGTGTCTATACATTTTATTGTTATGTTTAAAATTTTATTGGAGTAAAGTTGATTTACAATGTTGTTAGCTTCAGATATACAACAAAGTTATTCAGTTATATATATATATATATATATATATATGTATATGTATTCATTCTTTTTCAGATTTTTCCCCATATAGATTATTACTGAATATTGATAGGATTCCCTGTGCTATACAGTAGGTCTTTGTTGGTTATCTATTTTATATATATTAGTATGCATAGATTGGGCTTCCTTGATGGCTCTGTGGTAAAGAACTTGCCTGCCAATGCAGGAGACTCAAGAGACATTTGTTTGATATTTGCTTTGGGGGGGTCCCCTGGAAAAGGAAATGTCAACCCACTCCAGTATTCTCTCTTGGAAAATCACATGGACAGAGGAGTCTGGCAGGGTAGAGTCCTTGGACTCTAGAGTTGGACATGACTGAGCACACACTCACAGCGTGTGTGTTAATCCTAGCCTCCTGATTTATCCCTCACCAAACGTTTCCCCTTTCGTAGCCGTAAGTTTGTTTTCAATATTTGTGCACAGTTTGGTTTTATAGACATTAAACCATAATACATCTTCTGACTGAAGATGTTATTTTTTACGTCTAGCTTAATGTGCCCACCTCATAATTTCCACAAAGCATTATTTTGGTTTTGTACACCATGACGTGACCAGAGAAATTAAGAAATTTGTAAAGTATCTAAAGACCGTGGTGAACAGACCATAGATGTTTGCCTTCTGCTTATTGCTTTGTCTAAACGTCTGTCTTGGCCATGGTAAAATGTATTTGCCCACAGTAAGGTCCTCATGGCCAGGACTTTCATCCAAGAAGGAGCTGGGTCACAGAAGTTGGATCACAGTGAAGAAAAGTTGTAGGCTTTGTCTGAGGCTCCAGACCTGAGCTCCAAGTCAGCTTGGGTGCCTCTCACCAACTCTGAGCATCAGGGCTTACCTTTTGTTGTGGGTTCGAGCTAGTTAGTGACTGAGAGTGATTGTTAATCCAATTATAACTTAAATTAGCCAGAGTGGAAATATTTACACCACAGAAATTGGCAAATTCCACAAATCAGGACATCTATTTATGTTTGCCTGTTTGTTTATTGGGCTTCCATGGTGGCTCAGATGGTCAAGAATCTGCCTGCAATGCAGCAGGCCCAGGTTCGATCCCTGGGTTGGGACGATCCCCTAGAAAAGGAAATGGCTACCCACTCCAGTATTCTTGGGCTTTGCTGGTGGCTCAGATGGTTTGTTTACTACTAATTTCTTTCTTTATTCCTTTTTAGAGAACTGGCTTACTAGCACACCATTACTTAAAGTGTACTGTTCTTGGACAGGACCACTAGGAAGACACCTGAGATTCTAGGGATGAAAAAAATAGTTGTTTATCCCTGATACAGAAAACTTTCTAGAAATTCTTCCAAATCCTCTGCTCTGAATAAGTCTCCAGTAAATGGTTAATCCTGGGTTGGCACACATATATCATATATGGTAAGTAGCACAAGTGATTTTGAACGTGGCTTCCAGCTGGCTACCATCTTATAATATCCCACAAGTATTCTTATTCACCAGGTTAACTGCTGACCCAATCAATATTAAAAATCCACCAAGTGCCTCACTGAACAAAGAACATCACCTCAATACATTTTCCTATCTTTATTTCTAGGCTAAGCACAAGAAACTTAGAACTGAACTGTTTTTCATGACATTGAATACAAAGAGGATTCAATTCAGCAAACAGTTATTGAGTAGCTATTACATATGGCATAATAAATACATATAAAATATAAAAATACCCAACAACTCTGTTGAAGACGAATAGAGAGGTTTAGTGACTATTAATCAGGAGTATGATTGAAGTCTCATAGCAAACCATCTTTGAAATACTCTTTAGATACTCTTTTCTAGCTCCTTATTTTATGCAAAAAGCCTAAATCATTCTTATTTCCCCACTTTTCCCCTTTCTCCATCATTTTTGATGCTCCCTCACCACCTGCCCCTCTCAATTAACCCTTGCCTTCCCTTTGCTCCCCTATTTTTGCATCTCGATATCTTCGTTCATACCTTCTCATTCAGCAACTTGGCCTCCATGGATTTCTCCTATTGAGGAAATACATCATTGCACTGCTCAGCTCAAATCCTATAGCCCATTGATTCAGATATGTCTTCTTTTTCAGCAGCAAGAAGATGGATTATTGTAAATGCTTATGATTTTGTTTCTAGAAATGCAATTTTTGTCTGTGATTTTCTTACACATTTTGTCTTTAATCATAATGATATGTATTACTCCTTCATGGCAAGGTTACTACTTTATTGGGAGCCAGTGAAATTTATAGCTCATCTGTTTGGCATAACGGACTACTTTATATGCACTATTTGCCTAATATACATTTGTTGAGTGAAAATGATACAGAGGTGTCCCAAGAGTTAGTCACTTGTGTTGGGTCTATTAAATAAACCTCATAATATTTATACCATGCTTAACTAAGGTCAGCTTTCCAGAGATACAGATAATTGTACTATATAAATCCGAGCAAACATGAGGTAAGCTTTTTAACACTAAAAATAATGCAATGTTATTATTATTATTTTTATTTCTTTTAATGCAATGTTCTTATGGTCAAAGTAGGGACATTAAGCATATATATATATATGTCTAATACAATTAACATAGGAAAGAAGGAAAAATGTGGCTTGAAATGGTTTACTGCAGGCGAAGCTTGTAAGAAAATGCAGTGTTATTTGTAGGTTTGACTGGTTATGTGCAGAATCTCATCCTATTTAAGTGGCCACTGCACATACCTACTTTTTATCGGTTGAGTCGCTGTGAGATTTTAATTCACTAGAGGGAGCTTGTGGGTTGGAGTAATGCCGTTACCACACAAGGAAGATTGATTGCATTCATTCAATCCCCACAGCCTGAAAAATACTTCCTATTTATTTTATTCAGGAGCTTGTTGTAACATATCCCAGAGTTGCCGAGTCATTTTTTTCCACTAGTGAAAAGTCTAATTTCCTTTTCCATTTTTTATTCTTCCGTGCGGTTCACTCAGTGCCCATAACGGTCTAACATTCCACTGTATTGGCTCTTTTAGTTCTTATCTGGTTTCATCACCAATGTTCTTTTTATCCCAGAGAATGGCCAATAAAAGAGTTAATGCAGTTGAGCGGCCTACCTGTTCCATGTTTGAATGATAAAAGATTTTCCTGATTGTTCAACCACTGTGTGAACAGTCAAAAAATTGACTTACTCGTTTGTAATAAAGCTGACATACCTCAGTTACCATGTTAACACTATATATCAAGCAATGGGGGCATGTTTCCCAGCTTTGTGTTTGTCTTTAGGTCAGATGCTAACTGAGAGGAATTAGTATAATTTAATAAGAACGATTTGCCATCTTACCATCAACTCAAAATAACAGTAATTCAGATATCAAACATTAAAGGCTTCATTTTGGTATATATGTTTTTGCTCACCAAATGGCAAAAAAAAAAAAACACCAAAAAACACATGTTGAAAGAATATTTGTTGTGTGTATATCTGTGTGTGTATATGTCATGTGCAAATGCACACACACGCAAGGTTAGATCTCTCTCTTTCAATTTGATAAATGGAATATCCACAAGCCAGAGTCAGAGTTATCATCAACTGCCTGCTCGTCAATACCATTTGATAGCTTTTAATTTTTTTTTCTCCTAGGTTTGTGTCAGAAGGGACTCAATATTAACATTATTATCTTTAAAAATTGTTTTAGAAGATTGATTAGTTGCAAATGGCTTCAACATTCACACCCCTACAATTTTTTTTCCTGTGCAATATCCATGAATAGGTGTGTCAGGGGTCTTGAAGACCGTCTTTAGGTTTGATAACTTTCCAGAGAAACTCAGAGGACTTAGAAAAGTAGTTATACTTATGGTTGTAATTTATTACAACTAAAGTATAATAGATTAAAATCAGCAAAGGTAAAAGGCACTGTCTTAATCCATCTGGGTGGCTGTAGCAAAGTGGTAAAGACTAGGTGGCTTTTATACAACAGAAATTATTTCTGACAACTCTACAGGCTGGAAATGCAAGATCAGCATGAGAGAATGAGGGCCCTTTTGGGGGTGCAGAGATCGCTTTGTATTCTCACATGGGAGGGATAAAGAATCTCTCTAGGGCTTCTTTTCTAAGTGCTCTGCCCTAACAGCTTGGTCACTTCCGAAAAGTCTAACCTCCTAGTACCAACATATTGGCATTACGATTTTCATGTATGAATCTGGTGAGGGAAGAAGGGTGCAGACATTTACCCTACAGCAGGCACATAGGACAAAGTCCAGGAGAAACCAGATGAAAGGTTCTAAGTGTTTCCTCTCAGTGGAGCCAAAGACACACATTCTTCCAGGAATGATGTGTGACAACATGTGTTCAGTGTTACCAACCAGAGGAGCTAACTCAAGCCTTGACATCTAGGATTTTTATTGGAATCCATGCACATGGGCATGCAGTACAGTGCTCATGTGGGTGACCTCATTGATCAGATTCTACTTTCATAAGGGCAAGACAGGCCCACATCATAAATCAGTGTTAGGATGAATATATCTGATCAAACTGGTACCGGATGGTTCAAGGCTTCAGACATACACCACTCACCATGTTGAATAATCCAAGAGTTCAGAGATTATTTCTCTTGAGTGAACCAATGGCCAATCCTGATGACAGTTCTCTCTTGAGAATGTTGTGAATTTGAGCAACCCAAATCCATGAGCTGATCTTTCCCTGCCCAATTTTTGTTGTTGTTCAGTCATTAAGTCCTGTCCAACTCTTTGTGACCTCATGCCCTGCAGCATGCCAGCCTCCTCTGTGCTTTACTATCTCTCCCAGAGTTTGCTCAAATTCGTTGAGTCGGTGATGCTATCTAACCATCTAACCATCTGCCAACCCCTTCTCCTTTGGCCTTCAATCTTTCCCAGCAATAGGGTCCTTTCCACTGAGTTGGCTCTTTGTATCGGGTGGCCAAAGTATTGGAGCTTCATCTTCATCAGTGCTTCCAATGAATATTCAGGGTTGATTTACTTTGGTATTGGCTGATTTGATCTCTGTCCAAGGAACTCTCAAGAGTCTTCTCCGGCATCAGTTCTTCAGTGCTTAGCCTTCTTTATGGTCCAGCTCTTGCACCCATACAAGACTACTGGAAAAACCATAGCTTTGAATATCTGGACCTTAGTTGGCAAAATGGCTTCTGCTTTTTAATATGCTGTCTAGGTTTATCATAACTTTCCTTCCAAGGAGCAAATGTCTTTTAATTTCATGGCTGATGTCACCATCTGCAGTGATTTTGGAGTCCAAGAAAATGAAATCTGTCACACCTTCCACTTTTCCCCCTTCTATTTGCTCTGAAGTGAAGAACTGGATGCCATGATCTTAGTTTTTTGAAAGTTGAGTTTCAAGCTAGCTTTTTCACTCTCCTTTTTACCTTCATCAAGAGGCTGTTTAGTTCCTCTTTACTTTCTGCCCTTCAGTTCAGTTTAGTAGCTGAGTCATGTCTGACTCTTTGCTGCCCCATGGACTGTAGCACACCAGGCTTCCCTGTCCATCACCAACTCCCGGAGTTTACTCAAACTCATGTCCTTCAAGTTGGTGATGCCATCCAACCACCTCATCCTCTGTTGTCCCCTTCTCCTACTGCTTTCAATCTTTCCTTGCATCAGTGTTTTTTCCAATGAGTCAGTTCATGTGGCCAAAGTATTGGAGTTTCAGATTCAGCATCAGCCCTTCCAATGAATATTCAGGACTGATTTCCTTTAGGATTGACTGTTTTGATCTTGCAGACCAAGGGACTCTCAAGAGTCTTCTCCAACACCACAGTGCAAAAGCATCAAATCTTTGGCTCTCAGCTTGCTTTATAGTTCAACTCTCATGTCCATACATGACTACTGAAAAACCATAGCTTGGACTCAATGGACCTTTGTCAGCAAATTAATGTCTCTGCTTTTTAAATGCTGTCTAGGTTGGTGATAGATTTCCTTCTAAGGAGCAAGCATCTTTTCATCTGCAAGTGATGATCCAAGATCACCTGCAGTGATCTTGGAGCCCAAGAAATAAAGTCTGTCACTGTTTCCATTGTTTCCCCATCTATTTGCCATGAAGTGATGGGATCAGATGCCATGATCTTCATTTTTTGAATGTTGAGTTTTAAGCCAACTTTTTCACTCTCCTCTTTCATTTTCATCAAGGGGCTCTTTAGTTCCTCTTCACTTTCTGCCATAAACGTGGTATCATATGTATCTGAGGTTATTGATATTTCTCTAGAGTGTTATAATCTGCATATCTGAGGTTATTGATATTTCTCCCAGCAATCTTGATTCCAACATGTGATTCATCCAGCCTGGCATTTCGCATGATGTACTCTGCATAAAAGTTAAATAAGCAGAGTGACCTTATACAGCCTTGATGTACTCCTTTCCCAGTTTTGAACTAGTCTGTTGGTCCATATCCAGTTCTAACTGTTGCTTCTTGAACCACATACAGGTCTCCCAGAAGACAGATAAGGTGATCTGGTATTCTCATCTCTTTAAGAATTTTCCACAGTTCGTTTTGATCCACACAGTCAAGGCTTTAGCATAGTCAATGAAGCAGAAGTAGATGCTGTTTTGGAATTCCATTGCTTTCTCTATGATCCAAAAAATGTTAGCGTTTGATCTCTGGTTCATCTACTTTTTCTAAGCCCGGCTTATACATCTAGAGATTCTCGGTTCACATACCGCTGAGGCCTAACTTGAAGTATTTAGAGCATAACCTTGCTAGCATACGAACTGAGTGCAATCATATGGTAGCTTGAGCATTCCTTGGCATTGGGATGCAAACTGACCTGTTCTAGTCTTGTGGCCACTGCTAAATTTTCTCAATTTGCTGACATATTGAGTGCAGCCCTTTAATAGCATTGTCTTTTAGAATTTTGAATAGCTGGATTTCATCATCTCCACTAGCTTTGTTCATAGTAGTAATCCTTCCTAAGGCCCACTTGATTTCATACATCTGGATGTCTGGTTCTAATTGAATGACTATACCTTCATGTTTATTCAGGTTATTAAGATCTTTTTTTTTTTTTTGTATAGATAGTTCTTATGTGTATTCTTGTCACCTCTTAATCTCTTCTGCTTCTGTTAAATCTTTACAGGTTTTGTCCTTTATCATGTCTATCCTTGCAGGAAATGTTCCCTTGACATCTCCAATTTTCTTGAAGAGATCTTTAGTCTTTCCTATTCTGTTGTTTTCTTCTAGTTCTTTTCATTGTTCATTTGAGAAGGCCTTCTTATTTCTCCTTGCTAATCTCTGGAACTCTGTATTTGGTTGCATATATCTTTCCCTTTCTCCCTTGCTTTTTGCTTCTCTTCTTTCTTCAGCTATTTGTAAAGCCTCCTCAGACAACCACTTTGCCTTCTTGCATTTCTGTCTTTGAGATGATCTTGGTCATTGCCTCCTGCACAACGCTATGAACCTCTGTCCATAATTCTTCAGGCACTCTACCAGATCTAATCCCTTGAATCTATTCATCACCTCCACTGTATAGTCATAAAGTATTTGATTTAGGTCATACCTGAATGGTCTAGTGGTTTTCCCTACTTTCTTCAATTTAAGTCTGAATTTTGCAATAAGGAGCTCATTATCTGAGCCACAGTCACCTCCAAGTCTTGTTTTGGATGACTGTATTGAGCTTCTCCATCTTTGGCTGCAAAAAATATAATCAATCTGATTTCAGTATTGACCATTTAGTGACATCCATGTGTAGAGCCATCTCTTTTATTGTTGTAAAAGAGGATTTGCTATGACCAGTGTGTTGTCTTGACAAATATCTTTTAGCCTTTACACCATTTTATTTTGTTCTCCAAGGTCAAAATTACCTATTACCCCAGGTATCTCTTGACTTCCTACTTTTGCATTCCAATCCCTTAGGATGAAAAGGACACCTTTTTTTGGTATTAGTTCTAGTAGGTCTTGTAGACCTTTACAGAGCCAGTCAACTTCAGCTTCCTTGGCATCAGCAGTTGGGGCATAGATTTGAATTACTGCAATGTTGAAAATGTTGTGAATTTGAGCAACCCAAAGTCACTGAGATAATCTTTTCCTGCCCAATAGTGTTACTTAAAATTAGATTTCCTTGGTCAAATATTTAAGACACTCTGATTTAAGTAATATTAAACAGCTCTTTCCACATCTCTTAACATGCTAATAACCATTGAGATATTCCAACTGTATGTATTTATCATCACTAAATGAATTTAAAAATCTTTCCCTTCCCTAGAGATCTTATTTTAGGAAGAGTTGCTCTAAATGACTCATCACACTTGAGCAGAGTGTCTGTCTAATCAAGAAAATATTAGTTAAAAGGGTAAATGAAAGAACAAGTTGAAGCACAAAAATTTACTGGTAAAGGAGTCATAGTTCAGTACTCCTTATGACAATTTGTACTTGTCTCTTATTGTATCTGTTGTTGCTACCAAGTTTTAATTGATAACTTACCTTCAAATATTTCACAAATGTTTATAGTGTTTTAGTAATAAAATCAATGTATTTTCTTGACCTTTGTAACTTGTAACAAAAATGGATATTAGGTTAATATCATGTTTATCAGAATTACTCTTCATAACATGTAAAATATATTTAGCTATTAAAAACATAGCATAATGTGGGACTTCCCTGTCAGTCCAGTGGTTAAGACTCCTTGCTTCCACTGAAGGGAACACACGTTCAATCCCTGATGGAAGAACTATGATCTGAGATGCGATATGAGCAATAATAATAATATATATACATAGCTGAATGTGTTGGAAAAATCAGGAGCTCATTTTGATTTAACAATAAATAAAAGTAATCTAGTTTCTGAACAAAATGTTTCTTACATTTTAATTCACTGATTATATTTGAAATTGCCCAGATACCTGCTAGAATTGACTGAGCCTACCACTGGGCCATCAAAATTCTTTTTATTGTAGTTGTTCCTACTGTTCTTATTCTGGCAGATTTGCAGCAGACTCACAGATGAGGCAAGTGGGTAATGGGAAAGGCAATTTGAAATTAACAGCAATCATTTGAAAACTCAGTTTTAAAAATCTTATGATTTCATTAATACAACATGGTGTGAAGAAGACCCTCCCATGTGTTTTGTGTCACATACAATCTTGCTGTGTATGTATGGATCTTTCCGTGACAAAAGAAGACGTGAAACTAAGCAAACTCGCTCACTGGAGAATGTCTCAGGGTTTAAGGATTTCATGAATCATTAATTCAGTTCTGAAGTATCGTAAAACATCTTTGGTCAAGTGAAAGCATGTTTCCTTACCAAGGATAGTTTTGATCTAACAACAAACATGTCTTCTTTTACTTATTTAGCATGTATGCATTACAAATGTTTTTGACATAAATATCAAGGCGTAACAAAAGAAATACTATCTAGATTGTGTGTGTGCTTAGTCGCTCAGTTGTGTCCGAACACTTTTGACCCCATGGACTGTAGCCCACCAAGCTCCTCTGTCCACGGGATTCTCTAGGCAAGAATACTGGACTGGGTTGCCATTCCCTTCCCCAGGGGGTTTTCCAGACCCAGGGATTGAACTTGGGTCTCCTACATTGCGGCAGATTCTTTATTACCTGAGCCACCAGGGAAACCCTAAATATTATCTAACCAGGTATTAAATAACAGATTTACTATGCTCTGTGTTTTGCATTATATTTTGTATTTTAAACGTATAAGAAGTCTATACTAGCCTGTTTAGTACAAAATATATTTAAAACTCTGTTTTAGGTTGTATATATTCTGTACCATGAATGGTATCAGTGAAGGTAAATGCAATGTTTATAATCATATTTTCTTATTAAAAGATTCATATAATCTTTGAACTTTCACACTTTTATTTTAGAGTGTAGACTGTGATAGTATCCCTTTATGACAGGTGTTACGATATGTTTCATCAGTAGACAAGTCTTGATATTCTGCAATCTCAGGGATAAGAATATGATCATCAAGAACAAAAATCTGTAGAACAGAACATTTCTTGGTATGAAACAACATGAAACAGGAGTTGAAACCTCTGAATGAACCAAGCATCATATGAAGAATTGCTGCTTGTAGTAGACACAAATGGGAAATTCCATCTATGATTCTTAGGCTGATGAAAGCTCTTTGGGATCTTTAGCAGCGTGTGTGTGTGTGTGTGTGTGTTGAGTTGCTCAGTCGTGTCTGATTCTTTATAATTTCATGGACTATAGCCCACCAGGCTCTTCTTTTCCTGGAATTTTCCAGGTAAGAGTACTGGAGTGGCTTGCCATTTCCTACTTGAGGGGATCTTCCCAACCCAGGGATCAAACTCACATCTCTTGTGTCTCCTGTATCAGCAGGTGGATTCTTTACCACTGTGCCACCTGGGAAGCCCCTCAGCAGCTCATACAGCCCCTCAAATATCTTAAGAAGCTCAGAGATTAGATCTCCTTTCTCTCAAACTGCAGCTTAACATAGAATTTGATCTCAAATTAAATCTGCTGCAGACAAGAGGAACCCATGAAGTCTTCTGCAAATAACAACCAAAAAAGATCTCGAGATTTCATTAGACAACGTATGTGTGGAAGACGTGAGTCAAGGCAGCTCTTGAGCTGAAGGAAGCCCTTGAGCTGAAGCCCATCTTCAAAGTGCTTTATTTTACCTTTGGCTGTAAAATATCATATTTAAAAATAGAATACATCACATAAAAAAAATTCAGGCCCTTTTAGGAAAAAATCAGTACTTATGGCAGCAATTGGCATGACTACCACTTGTAGAAAAACTACATATAAGCTAGCCCATCTGAAAAGACATGGCTGTTCATTTCATCATATTCTTGTTACCTATCTGACTCCTGCAAAAATGTGTGCTTACACTTTCTGGGCTAAGTTCACCGAGTTATACTTGAAAAAAATCTGGAAAAGACATTAAAATGAGTATTGCACACATATTTATGAAGCAAATGCAATTTGAGGTCTTCTCCTGAGACATTCAGGCTTCTCTTGTTGCTGCATGGTAAAGAATCCACCTGCCAAGCAGGAGATGTGGATTCGATCTCTGGGTTGGGAAGATTCCCTGGTGAAAGAAATGGCAACCAACTCCAGTATTCTTGCTTGGGAAATCCCGTGGACAGAGGAGCCTGGTGGGCTACAGTCCATGGAGTCGCAAAAGAGCTGGACACAACTTAGCAACTGAACAACCTGGGAAATTAAATATGGACTGAGTACTCCCTTAACAACAATAAATGTCTGAATATCCCTTCATGTGGCTGCACATACCCATCTGAGGGCTGTCATTAATAATAGCTCTTCTAATAGGAAGAGAACATGTAATATGAGAAAAATTAATGACTGAATTTGGGCTTTTGAAATATGCCTCCCCTGGTTTAAAGGTTGAAGGTTAAATTGCTCTTGGATTAAGATCAGAGAAATGTGGAGTTTTAGAGTAGCAGCTTGACCCTCAAAAAACTAAAAATAGAGTTGCCATATCCAGCAATCCTATTCTTGGGCATAAATCCAGACAAAATGATAATTTAAAAGGATGCATGCACTTCTGTGTTCATAGCAGCACTATTTACAAGAGCCAAAACCTGGAAAAACTTGAGGCCCATCAACAGATGAATGGATAAAGAAGATGTGGTGTGTATATATATATATATATATGTATATATATATATATATAATGGAATACTGCTCAGTCATAAAAAAGAATGAAATAATGCCATTTGTAGCAACATTTATGAATCTAGAGATTATCTTACTAAATGAAATAAGTCAGACAGAGAAAGACAAATACCATATGATATCACTTCCATATGGAATCTCAAATAAAACACAAACGAACTTATCTACATAATAGAAACAGACTCATAAACATAGAGAACAGACTGTGGTTGCCAAGAGGGATGTGAGGGCGGAGGAGGGATGGAGCTGGGGTTTGGGGTTAGCGAATAAAAACTATTACATACAGAATGGATTAGCAACAAGGTCTTACTTAGCAACAAGGTCTCTCTCTCTGTAATTGTCAAGTCATGGGCCACATGAGGACCATGCTACAACTACTCCTTGGTTCCATTCATGGCTCTCATTCCTACCTGGCCCCACGTTATATGTATATATATATAACTGAATCACTTTGCTATACAGCAGAAATTAACAAAACATTGTAAATCAACGATACTTAAATAAAATAAAATTTAAAAACTAGACTAGCAGGCTGAGTGTAGATCAAGAAGAGTTTCTTTAGGGCCAGGGTTTCCAGGGTGGTAGACAAAAATCTAAGGAGAAAATAACCCAATTGATATGTTTCCTGAGCAGCAAAAGCTTTGGAAAACTTGGACAAGTGTGATATGCAAATTGAAGTTTTATGCCAAAACAGTCCTCTGTCAGAGCTGCAGACTGTTAATATGTGAGAGCCTTTTGAATGCTTTTTGGGGCTTGTGGGAATGAATGGAAAGAGTCTATATCTCTTTAAAAGAAAGTGGGGCCAGGCAGGAATGAGAACCATGAATGGAGCCAAGGAGTAGCTGCAGTGTGGTCCTCACGTGGACCAGAACTTGACAGTGCTTGGAGCTGGGTTCTTCAGGAGGCAGAGGAGCTGGGTTCCTCCGGAGGCAGAGGAGCTGGGTTCTTCAGGAGGCAGAGGAGCTGGGTTCCTCCGGAGGCAGAGGAGCTGGGTTCTTCAGGAGGCAGAGGAGCTGGGTTCTTCAGGAGGCAGAGGAGCTGGGTTCCTCCGGAGGAGAGGAGCTGGGTTTCTTCGGAGCAGAGAGCTGGTGTTCTTCGGAGGCAGAGGAGCTGGGTTCCTCGGGAGGCAGAGGAGCTGGGTTCTTCAGGAGGCAGAGGAGCTGGGTTCCTCCGGAGGCAGAGGAGCTGGGTTCTTCAGGAGGCAGAGGAGCTGGGTTCTTCAGGAGGCAGAGGAGCTGGGTTCCTCCGGAGGCAGAGGAGCTGGGTTCTTCAGGAGGCAGAGGAGCTGGGTTCCTCCGGAGGCAGAGGAGCTGGGTTCTTCAGGAGGCAGAGGAGCTGGGTTCCTCCGGAGGCAGAGGAGCTGGGTTCTTCAGGAGGCAGAGGAGCTGGGTTCCTCCGGAGGCAGAGGAGCTGGGTTCCTCCGGAGGCAGAGGCTTATATGGCTCTTCCATTTATTGGGGCGGGGGGTGGTGGGTACTGTGCTTATGATAGTGTGGGAGATCTTTACATTCGAGATTAAGGGAGCTGATACTTTCATTTTGCAGATGAGGAAATGAGGCTTAAACATGTTAAGTGACTTGTCCAAGATCACCAAGCTAGGAAGTGTCAGAGGCTGGATTCGTACAAGATCTGTCTAATCACTTACTGGCTATTCTTCATGTTTTATTCCTATGGCCCAATTGTTAATGATCATTATGCCATCTATCTACCAGGTTGCATAGTGGTAAAGTATCTGCTTGCCAATGAAGGTGATGCAAGAGATGTGGGTTCGATCCTTGAGTAGGGAAGATCCCCTGAAGAAGGAAAGGGCAACCCATTCCAATATTCTTGCCTGGGAAATCCCATGGACAGAGGAGCCTGGTGGGCTGCAGTCCATGGGGTTGCAAAGAGTTGTACATGACCTAGTGACTCAACTCATGTCATCTGTATACAAAGAGAAATGGTGGAATTAGACATCAGAGAGACACTTGTATATACAACTTAATGTACCATTTCCTCATACTGTTGAGTATTTCAAAATTATCCTTAGGATAATGCTTGAAAAGTATCCTCATATGTGTATATAAGGGCAGGAAAAAGCACAAGTACTAATAAGTTATTCTCATAAGGTTCTTTTTTTAAAAAATGCACATGAACACACACAAAACATAGTAATTTTTGTCCTTTCATCATTCATACATAATTTTTTTCAGCCCAAAGTTTGCTAATTTCAGCAGACCAAGCATGTTCACTACACAAAGTCCATTTAGCTTAAATCATAAGCTATAGTTTGTTTGCTGTCTGGCAACTTCCTACTATGCTTGAATTTCTAAAATTTTAATTCCTGAATGCTTATAGGCCTTTGGGGTTATAAAAATGGTTTCAGTATTGACCTTTTAAGGATTTTCAAGTACTCTTCAAGGAGATTTTAAGCTTATTGAATTAAGAAAATACATCTGGGATATTTCTTGATACACACTTCAAAGATGATTTTACCGCTGAGAATTTTCATACTTCGAATACTCTCTGTACTCATCCTAAATGCTACAGTAATAAGGAAGAATTTTCCAAAAGTTTGAGAATTAATCATTTATTATCAACTATTTGGTTTAGTACTGAGTTATGAAAATTTTAAAAAATCCCTCAGAGAAGGAGGACTCTAAGTATGATGTGGCTTCTTCCATGAATCTACCTGCACGATCCCAGTGTTCTATTTCTGGGTAAGTTTTTTCTTTTTTACTGTAATTCTCACTATACCCTCTTCTGTTAACTTGGGGAAAACTAGTCTGAGTTTTCTTTCTTTCTAAAGAGCTTAGACTTTAACTTCTTACCAGCTTCAAGCCATACACACACACACACCCACACACCAAAAACAGCCTATCTTCATGTGCCCTTAATTCTTTCTATGCCGTTTTATTTGCAAAAGCTGACGAGTTTTATAATCACTGGAACTCTAGCATTAGGCAGTGAAACTTAGTGACATGTTGAGGGAAATGCTGCACTGTTAATATCTGTTTTGAAAGAAATCAGGAAAGTTAATCATGTGTGGACACAGGGTTAAGAAGCAATGTAACAGACTATTAAGCTTAATATAGATATGTGATATAAGCATATGCAGACAGCCATTAGCATAAATTCATGTTACAGAAGAGCAGCGTGGCATGCCACTTGGTGGATTTATAATGTGTATGAGGAGCACAGTGGAGATCGATAGGAGAAGGAAGTGGGTCAGAACATGCTTATACAGGTCCTGGATCAGGCTGATAAAACCCTTGAAAATTATAACCACATCATTTCTGAGCAGTGTTATTGCCTGAAACTTTATTATGCAGTCATGTCAAGTGAGGAATGTGGCAGAGACATCTCACATGGTTCCCAGTGGGTTTGAATGGAGAAATACCCACCTCTCTTAGCTAGACCTGGCCTCCGTTAATGATCACAAACATTAGGTTGCTGCTGAAGAACTCTGATAGATAGGAAAATAGAGTACTGAGCTAACTTTGGGGAAAATTTTGTCAAATCAGTCCAGGCAGAATCACACCAGTTTGCCATCAGAGCCTTGGCCACTTTTAATTATCTCTTGAAAAGGAGATTCCTTAATTCCCTTTAAGGAGAAAACCAAGTCAGGGGATCTTCATTCCCTGGTGGGGTTATACTGAAAGACATGGTCTGAAATTCTGAGGAAGGGATGAGACAACAATATTAACCTACTGACTGTTGACTGAACTATAGAAGCAGTGACAAAGTTCTTGAAGTTCACCATAGTTATGTAACCAAGTAATTGTATTTCCTCACTTGATTATATGTCATTCAGTTTGGGTGAAAGGAAGAAGAGGAGAAAAAGAGAGAGAAAGAGAGACTCTTTCTTATGTTAAAAAAATTACCAGTTGTTAGGGCTGAATGGGGACAGAGGAACCTGACGTGTTACAGTCCATGAGGTCGCAAAGGGTCAGACACAACTTAGTGACTGAACAACAACAACAATGAACTGAACTGGATTTTTGAAGCTTTTACTATGATGTCAGATGGTAACGTGTGTTGCATTGCTTTAATGTACAAGATAAATGGGGCTTCTCTGGTAGTTCAGCTGCTAAAGAATCTGTTTGCAATGCAGGTGACCCTGGTTTGATTCCTGAGCCAAGAAGATCCACTGAAGAAGGGACAGGCTACCCACTCCAGGATTCTTGGGCTTCCCCGGTGGCTCAGATGGTAAAGAATCCACCTGCAGTGGGGGAGACCTGGGTTTGATCCCCGGGTTGGAAAGATCTCCTGGAGGAGGGCATCACAACCACTCCAGTATTCTTGCCTGGAGAATCCCAATGGACAGAAAGGGTGGCGGGCTACCATCCATGGGGTTGCAAAGAGTCAGACTACTGAGCATCTAAGTGTGCAAACACACACACACATACACAATCAATATCCAAGAGACTCTGGGGGCAGCCACCAGCTAGAATAGAATATACTATACAGTCAGATCACAACCTGCAGATGCCTCTTTGCCAGGAATATTCACAAGTCAGGAAAGTATAACATAATTAAGGTAGTTGCTCAAATAAAAATAATGCATTCAGTGTCCCTCCAATTAGAGAACACAACAATTCTTAATAACAGAGTAACTATGGTCATAGTTGGAGGAGAATTAAACAGGTTATTTTGTAGGACATAGAGATGTATAGTAGCAATTCCCAAAGAATGTTGAACCTAATCTAAAACTATTTTATTGTCATCCCTTTCCCATAGCTTATGGGAATTGCAATAGTTAAATAAAAAAAGAAGAAGCTTTTACTTTGGTGCTATTGGAAATTATTGTTACAATTTAATCAAGTTCTGCCTTGATCCTTTGTGGCCCGGCAATCAACGGGTTAAGTTAGATCACTAACGTGTGTTCCCTGACCCTGGAATGCTTCATCAAATGTACTCATTACTGATTGAGCAAGAGAATGAATAGTTGTGAATTTCAACTTAAGCACTGATGGGATTGTGTGTGAGCCCTAACGTGGTCGAGGTATTTAAATTTTGATTTTTGTAATGGGCTCTGACATGTTTCATTTCCTCCGAGGGAACACTCGAGACCTCTGAAAGTAAATGTTGCTAAAAAGTCATCAAGGCAGAATATTAAAATGCCATCAAATGAAAATTTCACTAATGCAATCCGGCTAGAGCTCCAGGTACTGGAGCGAAAAGGGGAGTGTCAAAGGTCTCCGTTCTTTTAGTGAAACATGATTTGTTCCTCTTCACTGACTGTTTCTCCAAATAAATTATTTAAAGTCTTATTTCTTCTTTCTCCTGGGTCTCTTAAAGTTCAGCTATATGGAGGTGTGGTGGGAGAAACAGTAGGAGAAAGAGGTGGCCCAGGCAGAAATTCAGAAAAACGTTATATGGTGAGATCTTCACCTTTGAAACCTGTTTCCTTCATTCTCTAAGAGCTGAGCAGGTGGCTGGTCAGAGGAGAGAGTAAGAATCCTCAGTTATCATCTTAGGGCTGAGACTGCCCTTATAAAACATATCCTCCAATGTTATTAAACATATCAGGGTTAGGATTGTACGAGAGCATTAGAGAATGTTCTGTTTAGCGACATACGGAGAACATTAAAGTTTGGGAGAAGACACTATTCTTTTCCTTAACAATTTTATCCAAATATTGTTGTCATTTTTCTAACATTTAAGTTTTAGGTACCTTTTATATATTTATGGATTTGTGGCAGAGGGAAATCAAAATTAAACTCTATATCTCTTCTACTTAGATGACAGTAAGCAATGACTGTCTTTATGAGATCAGTATTTTTTTCTGGATTTAATTAGCAATTTTTTTAAAGGCAAGAGTGATCTTAGTTCCGTAAACAGGGATCAAACCCACACCCTCTGCCCTGCATTAGAAGTCCAGAGTTTTAATTACTGGGCCATCAGGGAAGTCCCAGGAATATTTTCTTTATTTTTTTTCCATTTATTTTTATTAGTTGGAGGCTAATTACTTTACAATATTGTAGTGGTTTTTTGCCATACATTGACATGAATCAGCCATGGATTTACATGTGTTCCCCATCCTGATCCTCCCTCCCACCTCCCTCTCCATCCCATCCCTCTGGGTCTTCCCAGTGCACCAGCCCTGAGCACTTGTCTCATGCATCCAACCTGGGCTGGTGATCTATTTCACCCTTGATAGTATACTTGTTTCAGTGCTGTTCTCTCAGAACATCCCACCCTCGCCTTCTCCCATAGAGTCCAAAAGTCTGTTCTGTACATCTGTGTCTCTTTTTCTGTTTTGCATGTAGGGTTATCATTACCATCTTTTTAAATTCCATATATATGTGTTAGTATACTGTAACGGTCTTTATCTTTCTGGCTTACTTCACTCTGTATAATGGGCTCCAGTTTCATCCATCTCATTAGAACTGATTCAAATGAATTCTTTTTAATGGCTGAGTAATATTCCATTGTGTATATGTACCACAGCTTCCTTATCCATTCATCTGCTGGTGGGCACCTAGGTTGCTTCCATGTCATGGCTATTATAAACAGTGCTGCAATGCACATTGGGGTACACATGTCTCTTTCAGATCTGGTTTCCTCAGTGTGTATGCCCAGGAGTGGGATTGCTGGGTCATATGGCAGTTCTATTTCCAGTCTTTTAAGGAATCTCCACACTGTTCTCCATAGTGGCTGTACTAGTTTGCATTCCCACTAACAGTATAAGAGGGTTCCCTTTTCTCCACACTCTCTCCAGCATTTATTGCTTGTAGACTTTTGGGTAGCAGCCATTCTGACTGGCATGTAATGGTACCTCATTGATGTTTTGATTTGCATTTCTCTGATAATGAGTGATGTTGAGCATCTTTTCATGTGTTTGTTAGCCATCTGTACGTCTTCTTTGGAGAAATGTCTGTTTAGATCTTTGGCCATTTTTTGATTGGTTCACTTATTTTTCTGAAATTGAGCTGCAGGAGTTGCTTGTATATTTTTGAGATTAATCCTTTGTCTGTTTCTTCATTTGCTATTATTTTCTCCCATTCTGAAGGCTGTCTTTTCACCTTGCTTATAGTTTCCTTTGTTGTGCAAAAGCTTTTAAGTTTCATTAGGTCCTCATTTGTTTATTTTTGCTTTTATTTCCAATATTCTGGGAGGTGGGTCATAGAGGATCCTGCTGTGATTTATGTCGGAGAGTCTTTTGCCTATGTTCTCCTCTAGGAGTTCTATAGTTTCTGGTCTTACATTTAGATCTTTAATCCATTTTGAGTTTATTTTTGTGTATGGTGTTAGAAAGTGTTCTAGTTTCATTCTTTTACAAGTGGTTGACCAGTTTTCCCAGCACCACTTGTTAAAGAGGTTGTCTTTTTTCCATTGTATATTCTTGTCTCCTTTGTCGAAGATAAGGTGTCCGTAGGTACGTGGATTTATCTCTGGGCTTTCTATTTTGTTCCATTGATCTATATGTCTGTCTGTGTGCCAGTACCATACTGTCTTGATGACTGTGGCTTTATAGTAGAGCCTGAAGTCAGGCAGGTTGATTCCTCCAGTTCCATTCTTCTTTCTCAAGATTGCTTTGGCTATTCGGGATTTTTTGTATTTCCATACAAATTGTGAAATTATTTGTTCTAGTTCTGTGAAGAATACCGTTGGAAGCTTGATAGGGATTGCATTGAATCTATAGATTGCTTTGGGTAGTATGATCATTTTCACAATATTGATTCTTCCAATCCATGAACACGGTATATTTCTCCATCTATTTGTGTGCTCTTTGATTTCTTTCATCAGTGTTTTGTAGTTTTCTATGTATAGATCTTTCGTTTCTTTAGGTAGATATACTCCTAAGTATTTTATTCTTAATAAGCGTTTTGTTACACAATATATGTGCTTAGTCGCTCAGCCACATCCGACTTTGCAACTCCATGGACTGTAGCCTGCCAGGCTCTACTGTCCATGGGATTCTCCAGGCAAGAATACTGAGTGGGTTGCCATGCCCTTCTCCAGGGGATCTTCCCGACCCAGGATCGAACCCAGGTCTCCTGCATTGCAGGCAGACTCTTTACCATCTGAGGAACCAGGGAAGCCCTAAACAATATATATCTTTCCTTTATAGTTTATTTTCTGATATATTTATTTGCATTCTGAAGTAACTGCTTATATTGGATATTTCTGGGATATGGAAAAACATGAACTTCCCTAAACTTAATTTATGACAGAAGGTTCCCCAAGTATAAGGGATTCTATGCACTCATCTTTGGGCTAAGGTTCCTACTGAACCTAGAATTTCCTCACTTCTGCTGCTGGCTGGCAGAATTTGTGCCAGCCAACATCTGGTCTTCTATTAACTCAGTTTGACATTCTCAGTCCTGTCCATCTAACCCATAAAGACAAGTAAGTTACTTTATTGAGCTTATTGTGTAAAATAGTAGGTCTGCCTTTGGGAATAAAATTTCTACTGTGTCTTGGCAAAATAGCATAATTTTAAGTGCTCAAAATCAAAACCACTGGTATCCCCCAAGACAAGAATTTTGAATTGCTTTTCTATTCTTGTTGGAAAATGAAGCTTTAACAATAATTGGTTTTACACCAAAAGATGATGTATGTTCTTCTTTTCTAAAAAATTACTGAGGTATAATTGATTTACAGTGTTGTGTTAATTTCTACTATAGGGCAAAGTGATTCAGTTATTTACTTATATATGTATATTCAGTTCAGTTCAGTCACTCAGTTGTGTCCGATTCTTTGCGACCCCATGGACACTAGCAAGCCAGGCTTCCCTATCCATCACCAACTCCCAGAGCTTGCTCAAATTCATGTCCATTGAATCGATGATGCATCCAACCACCTCATCCTCTGTCGGCCCCTTCTCCTCCTGCCTTCAATCTTTCCCAGCTTCAGGTTCTTTTCCAAGGAGTCAGCTGTCAGCTGTTGGCCAAAGTATTAGAGTTTCAGCTTCGGTATTAGTCCTTCCAATGAATATCAGGACTGATTTAATTTAGGATTGACTGGTTTGATTTCCTTGCAGTCCAAGCAACTCTCAAGTCTTCTCCAACCCCACAGTTCAAAAGCATAAATTCTTTGGCTCTCAGCTTTCTTTATAGTCCAGTTCTCACATCCACACATGACTACTGGAAAAATCATAGCTTTGACTAGATGGAACTTTATCAGCAAGGTAATGTCTCTGCTTTTTAATATGCTGTCTAGGTTAGTCATAACTTTTATTCCAACGAGCAAGCGTCTTTTGATTTTGTGGCTCAAGTTACCATCTGCAGTGAGTTTGGAGCCCAAGAAAATAAAATCTGTCACTGTTTCCATTGTTTCCCCATCTATTTGCCATGAAGTGATGAGACTGGATACTGTGATCTTGGTTTTCTGAATATTGAGTTTTAAGCCAGCTTTTTCACTTTCCTCTTTCACTTTCATCAAGAAGCTCTTTAGTTCTTCACTTTCTGCCATAAGGGTGGTGTCATCGCATATCTGAGATTATTGATATTTCTCCCAGCAATCTTGATTCCAACTTGTGCTTCATCCAGCCTGGCATTTCACATAATGTATTCTGCATATAAGTTAAAGAAGCAGGATGACAATAAACAGCCTTGATGTACTCCTTTCCTGATTTGGTACCAGTCCATTTTTATGGTTCTGTTGCTTTTAGACCTGCATACAGATTTCTCAGGAGGCAGGTCAGGTATCTGGTGTTCTCATCTCTTGAAGAATTTTCCAGTTTGTTGTGATCCACACAGTCAAAGGCTTTGGCATAGTCAATAAAGCAGAAGTCGATGTTTTTCTGGAACTCTCTTGTTTTTTCTATGATCCAATGGGTGTTGACAATTTGGTCTCTGGTTTCTCTGCCTTTTCTAAATAAAGCTTGAACATCTGGAAATTGTCGGTTCACAAACTCATGAAACCTGGCTTGGAGAATTTTGAGCACTACTTTGCTTGAGTATGAAATGAGTGCAATTGTGTGGTAGTTTGAACATTCTTTGGCATTGCCTTTCTTTGTGATTGGAATGAAAACTGACCTTTTCCAGTCCTGTGGGCCACTGCTGAGTTTTCCAAATTTGTTGGAATATTGAGTGCAGCACTTTCACAGCATAATCTTTTAGGATTTGGAATAGCTCAACTGGAATTCCATCACCCCCGCTATCTTTGTTCGGAGTGATGCTTCCTAAGGCCCGCTTCACTTCAGACTCCAGGATGTCTGATTAGATGAGTGATCACACCATCATGGTTATCTGGGCCATTAAGATCTTTTTTGTGTAGTTCTTCTTTGTATTCTTGCCACCTCTCCTTAATATCTTTGGCTTCTGTCAGATCCATACAGTTTCTATCCTTTATTTTGCCCATCTTTGAAGGAAATATTCCATTGGTATCTCTAAGTTTCTTGAAGATATCTCTAGTCTTTCCCATTCTATTGCTTTCTTCTACTTTTTTGCATTGATCATTGAGGAAGTCTTTCTTATCTCTCCTTGCTATTCTTATATATATATCACCTTTTTCATATTGTTTTCCATTATGGTTTATCACAGGATATTGAATATAGTTCCTTGTGCTATATGATCTTGTGGTTGATTCATTCTATATATAATAGTTTGCATCCAGTAATCCCAACCTCCCATTCCATGCCTCCCCCACCTCTACTCCCCCTTGACAATAACAAATCTGTTCACGTCTGTGAGTCTATTTCTCTTTCATAGATAATTTCATTTGTGTTGTATTTTAGATTCCACATATGTGATATCATATTGTATGTCTTTCTCTGTTTGACTTACTTTGCTAAGTATGATAATCTCTAAGCCTATCTATGTAGCTGCACATGGCATTATTTCATTCTTTTTATGGCTGAATAGTATTCCATTGTATATATGTGTCAAGAATGATGTATCTTTATGATTAGATGTATTAACTCTGTCTTCAGTGATCTGGATTTATTTCTCAGGTCATCTGTTTTTAGGACCTTGCACAAGATGCTGAATCTCTAAGGTTCATGACCTGCAAAATGGTAGCAATAGCACTGACCTCATCAGTTTGTTGTAAGAATTGAATGAGATATATATAAAATGCTTAGCACAGTGGTTGATACATAGCAAGCCATTTAATGTCAACTCTTATTGGAGTTTATTTCATAATATCTGAAGAGAAGATGTCATAAAAAATACTTTATAATTTCTAGAAAGTTCTACTGAAAATTCCAAATAAAGACCTCAACAAAATTTTTGCCATCCCAAAGCAAGAGCCTTCACGGGAGGAAAGAAGTAGTTTCTGGGGAAATCTTCAGACATAAGTGATCCATTCTCAACGACTTCAGATGTACTATGAAGAAGGCAGATTAATTTACAAAGCATGGTGATAATTTTGAGATGACATATTGCCAAAGAGGTTAGGTAGCCCAAGTCTGAGATAATAGGTCTCCTGATATGCACCTTGTACTGTGTTTTCAAATAAGAGGACTTTATTTTAAGATAACTGCTCAGACAACTAAAGAATACAAATGACTAGTCTTAAACAATAGCCAAGCAAAAAGTATCTTTTAAAATATATTTATTTTATTTTTAATTTATCCAATTGCTTTACAATATTGTGATGGTTTCTGACACAAATCAGCATGAATCAGCCATAGGCATACATGTGACCCCCCCTCTTGAACCTCCCTCCTACCTCCGTCCCCATCCCAGCCTTCTCGGTTGCCACAGAGCACTGGCTTTGGGTTCCCCGTGTCATACATCAAATTCCCACTGGCTATTTTACTTATGGTAATGTATGTATTTCAATGTTACTCTCTCAAATCATTCCACCCTCTCCTTCCCTTACTGTGCCCAAAAGTCTATCCTTTATGTATATGTCTCCTTGGCTGGCCTGCAAATGAGATCATCAGTACCATCTTTCTAGATTCCATACAAATGCATTAATATACGATATTTGTATTTCTCTTTCTGACTTACTTCACTCTGTATAATAGGCTCTAGGCTCCTCTATCTCATTAGAACTGACTCAAATGCATTCCTTTTTTAGCTGAGCAATATTCCATTGTGTATATGTACCACAACTCCTTTAGCCATTCATCTGTCAGTGGACATCTGGATTGTTTCCACGTCCTACCTACTGTAAAGAGAGCTGCAGTGAGCATTGGGTTACATGTGTCTTTTTCAATTATAATTTCCTCAGTATATATGCCCAGTAGTGGGATTGCTTGGTCATATGGTAACTGTATTCTTAGTTTTTTAAGACTCTCCATAGTGTTCTCCATAGTGACTATATCAATTTGCATTCCCACCAACAGTGCAAGAGGGTTTCCTTTTCTCCACACTCTCTCCTTTGAGAAAATTCTCTGAAAACTTCAGTCTGAAGTAATTAATCAAACACGCTATGGTTTTAAGAATCTTTGGGAAATCTTAAGACTATTATGATACAGAATCCATACACATGCCACTTTAAAAAAAGGCTTTAACCTAAACCAGTCTATTTACATATCATTAATATTTTTTAAAGAAAACCACTTATTTAATTATATCTGGTCAAATAATGATGTTAGTTAGACAGCATTTCAATGAGTGCTTATTGAATACCTACCATGTTCAAACAATGTTGCATTATTGAAGCTCAGAAAGACTTCTACTTTGTGTGTTTTATTGTGTGTACCCAAGAGTAATGTGTGAAATTTCCTTTATAATGACCTCTCAGGCCCACACTTCAATAATTCAGTCACTGCCTCATAATGAAGATTTGTTACATGTATAAATCAGTTTAGCAGCACTTATCAGGTACATTTGCATGCATGTGTGCTCAGCCATGTCTGACCGTTTGCAACCCCACCATGGACTGTAGCCCACAATCTCCTCTGTCCATGGGATTATTCAGATGAGAGCACTGAAGTGGGTTTCCATTTCCTCTTCAAGGGGATCTTCCTGACCCAGGGATCAAACCCATGTCTCCTACATTGGCAGGCAGATTCTTTACCACTGAGCCACCTGGAAAGCCCCTTTAGGTACCTGTATCACTCACTCAATTGCCAGACACCATGATAATTTTTAAATATTTACTTGAATGTTGTGGTAATCCATCTATCAAATCTTTCCTAAATAGTTTTAAGAGAGCATTTTCTTTTCTCTACTTAGATTCAAAATGGAAAAGAAATAAGAGAGAAGTGGGAGAACAGACAGATTTTCCAGAGCCTTCTGGTATCTAGTCAAAACCATAAAATATTGAATGTGGTCCCATTAGTCAGCTACTGAGTGTTCTTGAGGGTTCATTACATGAGGTATCCTGTAAGAAAAGGAACCTCTAACTTAATTGCTTTTAAAGAGTTGGAATGCTTCTCAGGTCAAGACTTGATGGGAACCTGACTGTCGGTATTACCACATCTAGAGGTGATCTGTCATGGAGGATGCTGGTTGCTCTGAAACCCAAGGGGAAAAGCACGTCAGAGAAGCAATCTTTGGTTGTGGCCACTAAGCAGTCCTGAAGACAGGGCACTCAGGCTCTCGAAAATGTGTCCACACAAAAGCACCAGTGAATCAAATTGTGTGACACCAGCCATTATGATCAAATAGCCAACCCCTCTTGTTCTAATCCCATGATCTCCAGGCAATAACCCTCTGAATAAAGCTTCCTGTGTAAAATTGTCCACTCAGAGAGACTATTTTCATTCTATTTGATAGTTATTGGTCTTTCTGGGAATTTGTGAATTGGCTTCCTGGTTTTATCCATCAGTCTTTTATGCATTTGTTTACCATAGCATAGTACCCTGGAGTCCAGTCACCCCTGAGCATGTTAAGAAAATGGAATTGTCATGACTATCGAGCTGATAAATAGACTTTGAACTGGGTAGCCATATTAGAATACAGTGAGTGATTGCGACCTAAGCACTGTCTCTGTGAACCAATAAATGAAGTGAATTCTCTGATAAACTACATTTGTGTTATATAATAGAGTGTTGACAAACAGTTTACTGAACAGCAATGTCCATTAGCTATTAATTTGAATTAGTATATAATGGATAAACTTTGACCTTAATAGTTATATTATTACTGTTATTATTACTTAACATGGGGAGTGAGAGTTTGGGTAGTATGTGTGTATATCTATCTACCTATCTATCTATATCTGTATCTATATCTATATATAGAGAGAGAGACAGAGAGACACAGACAGAGAAAGAGAGAGATTTGTGGTACGGAATTAAATAACCTGAAAATTCAGTTTATTTTCCTTTTATTCTGGTTCTTGCTAAGAACTCAGAGAAAATGCTTACAGAACAGTGTTTTTAAAAAGAGCATCTCAGATGGATATAGGACAAGCTATATTTCTTCTCTGTGAGGGTAGTTTTTCTTGTTGGATTTAGCAGATTATTTTTCTTGCAATTTTATGATAACAGACTCTTCACCTCCAAGATAAAATTTCCAGGAAAAGCTTGAACGAATGAAAAAAAAAATCTTTAGCTTGTGAGAAGTCATATATTCTGTGACATGGATATTTTTCTGCACTGATTGTCTATAGCTATTTAGAATCTCATCAGATTTTTTGGGGCAAAAGAAAGTACACTGAGTAAGAGGCATTTGTTTGATTAAATATCAAAATGTATAGGCATCTAATATACTTTTCTGGGTAGGAAGAAGTATAGTCCTGAGTCAGCGATGGTTGGGTAAATGAAATTGCTGAAGAGAAAAATCTTTGTGAATAGCAGGAAATAGAAACAGTATAGAAGCAGGTGAACTTCAGTAGTTCACAGTTTTGGTTTAGATAATCCCTTCCAAGTACAAATTCTTATCTGAATTGCTTCAATTAGAGGTCTGGTGTGGGAAGTTTGCATGGTTTTCTGAATTTTCTTATCCTGAGGAAAAAATATCAGAGCAGCATTTTCTGTTATATCCTAGTATTTTCAATCTTTGTGAACCCAGCCATACAGAATTCCACAGATCAACTTCATTTTAAGAAGCATTTATTTAAGATTCTTATACACACTGAGCTCATTTGGAGACTTAAAAGTATGTGAAATGAAATCAGCTTTCCTTTGTACCAACTAACATTATTCATAAATGCACATTGGACCCCCTTTCCAGTAGACAACAATATTTAACCTTATATCAAATATTTTAATGGACTTGATAAATTCTACAGTATGTTTACTTTAAAACATATTACTAACTTTTTTTTTCTATTTTTATGAACACTTATTACAGTTTACTTTTGTGTAGTTTGTGTGTTGTGCTTCCATCATTGGTCAAGATAAATTATAAACCCAAAGCTAAAGGTATATGACAAAATAAAATCAGTCAATTTTACAAATGGCAAATATTCTTTAATTTCATAAAATATGAAAACATCAATGCTTAGTGACATGGACACTTTTATATATCACAGGATTTGATCAATCTAACACTGTTTTCTGTTTCTAGCATTGTATTATTATCTCCCTCCTGAGTTTGGTTCCTAGGTCAGGAAAGTTCCATGGAGGAGGGCATGGCTACACACTTCAGTATTCTTGCCTGGAGAATCCCCATGGACAGAGGAGCCTGGGGGGCTACAGTCCATGGGGTTGCAAGGAGCCGGACATGACTGAAGAGACTTAGTACACACTCTGCTTTAATCTCATTGGGGTCCTCTTCCAAAAATAAAGAGAAATTTGCTTCTTTTTTTTTAAAAAAAATTAATAATTTTTTTTCATGGAAAGGCATTTTATTTTAAATACAGAAGTGTCTATATGTCATTCACTTTCTGGGATTACTTAATTATATCTAACTGTTTCAGCCTTAGTAGTAGCTGTACTTGGTTTCATTTTCTTCATCTTGTAAAAATTTTCTAAAGACAGGTTTCATAAGGTATAATCTGCCTACAGCAAGATTATGCTTTTTAAGGCTTACAGTTCCATAGAAGTTCATAAACTTTGAAAAATGTATATGGTCATGTAACAATTGAAATAATCAAGATTGTTTTTATCCAATTATTATTATTTTTGTTGAGGTATAGTTGACATACAACATTATAATAATTTCAGGTGAACAACACAATGAGTCACAATTTGCATATGCTGCAAAATGGTCACTGTGATAAGTCTAGACAACATCTGCCACTGTACATAGTCACTGAAATTTCTTTCTCCTAATAAGAACTTTGAAGATCTCCTTTCTTACTTAGCAACTTTCAAATATATGGTACAGTCTTATTAACTATACTTGCCAACATTTCATCCCCATGACTTACTTATTATATAACTGAAATTTTATACTTTTTGACTTCTTTCACCTATTCCACCCAGCCTCCACCCCTGCCTCTGGCAACTACCGACTGGCTTGTTCTCTGTATGTAAGCACGGTTTTTTTGTTTTGATTTGTAAAATTCCACATGTAAGTGACATCATATGTTGTCTTTCTCTGTGATATATTTCACTTAACCAATTAGCATAAAGAACAATATTGTGACAGATGACGGGACTTTATTCTTTTTTATGGTTGAATAATATTCCTTTATATATAAGTACACATACCTGTAATATACATATATGTGTGTTAGTGTTTTTGTTTTCTTCAGCTAAATAGCCAAAAGTTATTTTCCTGATTTATATGGTAGTTTTATTTTATTTTTTTATTTTTTAAGGAACCTTCATACTATTTCCACACTGACTGTACCAATTCACATTCCCATCAACTCTTGTATACAAGAATTCCCTTTTCTCCACATCATCACCAACACTTATTCTCTTTCATATTTTTGATAATAACCTTCTAACAAGTGTGAAGTGATATCATACTGTGGTTTTGATTTGCATTTCCCTGATGATTATTTTGTACCTGTCAGTCATCTGTATCTCTTCTTTGGAAAAAAAAGTCTATTCATATCCATTGTCAATTTTTTAAATCAGATTTTTTTCCTAGTGAGCTGTATGAGTTCCTTTGTATATTTTGAATATTAACCTTGAATGAGATTTACGATTTGCAGATATTTTCTCCCCAAAATTAGGTTGCCTTTCGATTTTATTGATGGTTTCCTTCAATAGTTTCCTTCAATGTACAGAACCTCTTGAGTTTCATGAACCTTGCTTCTTTATTTTTACTTTAATTACCTTTGCTTTGGTTTCAGATCTAAAAAAAAAATCATTGCCAAGATGGATGTCAATCAGTTTACTGCCTGTATTCTTTTTGCAGTTCAGCTCAGTTCTGTCGCTCCGTCGTGTCCGACTTTTTGCGACCCCATGGACTGTAGCATGCTAGGCTTCCCTGTCCATCACCAACTCCCAGAGTTTACTCAAACTCATGTATTTTTTTTTAGGAGATTTATTATTCTTACATTAAAATCTTTAATACATTTGAGTAAATTTTTATGGGGTATAGATAGTGGTCAAATTTCATCACATGTGGCTGTCCAGTTTTTCAATACCATATATCAAAGAGATTGTTCTTTTCCCATTGTATATTTTTGGGTGCTTTGTCATAAATTAATTGACCATTTGTGCTTCTTTCTGGCCTCTCTATTCTGTCCCATTGATCTATGTGTCTATTTTTATGCCAATATGATGTGTTTTAATTAATATAATTTTAAATCAGGGAGCATGTTGCCTCCAGTTTTGTTCTCTCTCAACACTGCTTTGATTATTTAGGATCTTTTGTGGTTCCATACATTAAGGATTGTTTATTTTTTTTTCCTATTAAAAAAATACCATTGGAATGTTGATAGGGATTGCATTTGATCTGCCTATTGCTTTGAGTAGTAGGGATAGTTTAACAGTATTAAGTCTTCCAGTCTATGAGCAGAGAATGTCTATTTGTGTTGATTTATTTCATCAATGTCATAGTTCTCAGTGTACACAATTTTCCCTTCCTTGATTAAATTAATTCCTGAACATTATATTCTTTTTGATGCAGAAATCTGTGACTAGGAATATGGTCTATACTTCCATCTAACTGAGTACTGCATGTACACTTGAAAATAATCTTTATCCTGTTGTTGGGGGTGTGGGTGTTCCATAAATGTCAGGGTAAGGAGATCCAACCAGTCCATCCTAAAGGAGATCAGTCCTGGGTGTTCACTGGAAGGACTGATGTTGAAGCTGAAGCGCCAATACTTTGGGCACCTCATGTGAAGAGTTGACTCATTTGAAAAGACCCTGATGCTGGGTAAGACTGAGGGCAGGAGGAGAAGGGGACGACAAAGGATGAGATGGTTGGATGGCATCACCGACTCAATGGATATGGGTTTGGGTGAACTCCGGTAGTTGGTGATGGACAGGGAGGGCTGGCGTGCTGCGGTTCATGGGGTCGCAAAGAATCGGACATGACTGAGCAACTGAACTGAACTGAACTGAAGATGGCCGTGGTGTTTACCAGATCTTCTACACACTTAAGGATTTTCTCACCTCTTGTTCTGTCAATTACTGTGTGAGATGTCTATTTATCTAACTATATGTGAAGATTTTCCTGTTTCTGTTTCTATTCTCTTCATTTCCACTTCATGTATTTTGAAGTTCTTTTATTAAGTGTCTAAGGAATGATTAATACTTTTGCAACATCTTTTTACGAGTTGACCACTTCACCATTATGCAAAATCTGTCTTTATCTCTCAATAGTTCTTCCCTCAAAGTCTGCATTGTCTGCTTTTAACATAGATATTTTTCTTTGGATTAGTGTTTGCATGGTATATCTATTTTCATCATTCTACTTTTAACCAATCTATATTTAATTAGTAAACTGGGTATTTGTAGGCTGCATATATTTTGGTACTGCATTTATATACATTATGACAGATGCTTTAATGAAGTTATTGCTATGGTGTTTTTATGTATGTATATATTTATTTATGTTGAGATACAGTTGATGTACAATATTATATAAATTGCAGATGTACACATAGTGACTCACAATTTTTAAATGTTATACTCCATTTGCAATTATAAAATACTGGCTATGCTTCCTTGTGTAAATCCTTGTAGCTTATTTATTTTGTACATAAGCAAATCTTTGCTGCCCTGTCTTGCCCCTCCCCTTCTGCCTCTCCCTGGTGTTAACTGCTAGTTGGTTCTCCACATCTATGATTGTCTCCTTTTTGCTATATTCACTGGTTTGCTGTATTTTTTAGATTCCACATATTAGTGAATATGTGGAAAAATGCTATTGTTTAGTCACTGAGTCATGTATGACTCTTTGCAACTCCATGGGCTGCAGCACACCAGGCTTCCCTGTCTTTCACTATCTCCCAGAGTTCACCCAAACTCATGTCCATTGAGTCGGTGATGCCATCCAGCCATCTCATCCTCTGTTGTCCCCTTCTCCTCCTGGCCTCAATCTTTCCCAGCATCAGGGTCTTTCCCAGTGAGTCAGCTCTTCACATCAGGTGGCCAAAGTATTAGAGCTTCAGCATCAGCATTAGTCCTTCCAATGAATATTCAGGGTTGATTTCTTTTTTGAAGTGACTGGTTTGATCTCCTTTCTGTCTAAGACACTCTCAAAAGCCTTCTCCAGCACCACACTTTGAAAGCATCAATTCCTCAGTGCTCAACCTTCTTTATAGTCCAGTTCTGTACATAACCACTGGAAAAACCATGACTTTGACCATACAGAACTTTTTTTGACAAAGTGATGTCTCAGGTTTTTGATACAGTATCTAGGTTTCTCATAGCTTTCTTTTCTAGGACTTCCTGTACAAAGATAGTGTTTGTTTTTCTCTGTCTGATTTATTTCACTTTTTCACTTAGCATAATACCATCCAAGTCCATCCATGTTGTTGTAAATGGCAAAATTTCATTCTTTTTCTTTTGGCCAAGTATATATGTCACATCTATACAGTTTATCTACTGTATATATACCACTTCTTTATCTGTTTATCTGTTGACAGACACTTAGGCTGCTTCCATATCTTGGGCATTGTAAATAATGCTGCTTTGAATATCAGGGTACATGTATATTTTCAAATTAATGTTTCTGTTTTTCTGATATATATCCAAGACTGGAATTATTGGATCATGTGGTAGTTCTCTTTTTTTTGCAAACTTACCATACTGTTTTTCATGGTGGCAGCACCCCTTACATTGATGTAGTATGTTTGAAATTTACCATCTTGCTAGTTGTTTTCTCATTGTTCCATTTATTCTTTGTTTCTTCTTTTTTCAACCTTCTTTGGGATTGATTTTTAAAATTATTCTTATCCCCTTTTATGTCCATTATTGGCCTATTATTTGCTCATTTAATAGTTTTTTTTTTTTTTTTTAGTGATGTCCCTGTCATTTTCAATAAACCAAACAATACATTGCTATGCTACTATTTTTTTTCTTTAAGAGTAAACAATCTTTGGAGAAATGTTTAGTTAGATCCTCTGCCCATTTTTTAATTTTTTTAAATTGATCTGTTTGTATCTATTTGGAGATTAATACCTTATTAGTTGCTTCTTTTGCAAATATATTCTCCCATTCTGTGGTTTGCCTTTTCATTTTGTTTTCCTTTGCTATGCAAAAGCTTTTAAGTTTAATTAGTCCCATTTATTCATTTTTGTTTAAATTTTATTACTCTAGGAGGTGAATCAAAAAAGATATTGCAGCAAGTTATGTCAAAGAGTATCCTGCTTATGTTTTCCTCTGAGAGTTTAGTAGTATAGGCCTTACATTTAAATCTTTAATCCATTTGAGTTTATTTTTGTCTACAGTGTTAGGAAGTGTTCTAACTTCATTCTTTTACATGCAGCTGTCCAGTTTTCCCAGCATCACTTATTGAAGAGACTGTCATTTCTCCATTGTATGTCCCTGCCTCCTTTGTCATAGGTTAGGTGACCCGAGATGTCTGGGTATATGTCTGGACTTTCTACCCTATTCCACTGACCTACATTTCTGTTTCTGTGCCACGATCACACAGTTTTGCTTACTATAGCTTTGTAGTGTGGTCTGAAGTCAGTGAGCCTAATTCATCCAGTTCCATTTTTCTTTCTCAAGGTTGTTTTGGTTATTTGAGATCTTTTGTGTTTCCATACAAATTATGATTTTTTGTTCTAATCCTGTGAAAAATGCCATTGGTAATTGTATAAGACTTGCATTGAATCTATAGATTGTTTTGGAAAGTATATTCACTTTCACAATATTGATTATTCCAATCCAAGCACATGGCATATCTCTCCATCTGTTTATGCCATCTTTGATTTCTTTAATTAGCATCTTAAGTTTTCTGTGTACTGATCTTTTATCTCCTTAAGTAGGTTTATTCCTAGGTATTTTATCTTTTTTGATATGATGATAAATGGAATTGTTTCCTCTTTCTGCACTTCTATTGTTAGTGTATGGGAAAGCAAGAAATTTTTGTGTATTAATTTTTACCCTGCAACTTTGCCAAATTCATTGATGATCTCTAGTATACCTACGGATATCCAAAAATCACATGAAAAGATGTTCAAAATCAGTAATTATTAGAGAGGTGCAAATCAAACTCACAATTAAATATCACCTCACACTGATCAGAACAGCCATCATCAAAAAAATTTACCAACAATAAATGCTACATTACTGGTTGGAAAGTATATTGGTGCGACCACTATGAAGAACAGTACAGAAAAAAATAAAAATAAAGTTGCTATATGATCCAGCAGTCCCACTCCTGGGCCTATATCTAGAGAAAACCATAATCTCTTATCACCTTGGAAACTATCATTTCTTTTCAAGTCGACACCATTTTTCTCTCCTTACAATCAGGTTTGGATGTTGAGCTTTGTCAAGTGTTTCTTCTGAATTTCATGAGATGAACATTTTAATTTGTTATTATTTGTTAATTATATTGCTTATTTCTAAATATTACACCACTTTTTATTATCAATGGCAACCCACCCCAGTATTCTTGCCTGGAGAATCCCAAGGACAGAGGAGCCTGACAGGCTACAGTCCATGGGGTTGCAAAAGAATCTAACATGACTGACTAAACCACAGACTCTGATAATGTCATCATGCTCATTCTTAGTTAGTCTTTCTTTCTTTTCTTTTCTTTTTTTTTTTCCCCCTGATTGGTCTGGAAATACAATTAATCCTTTTACTGGCTTTTTGCAAAGAATCACCTGTTGATTATCTTGATTTTCTCTATATTTTTTTCTGTTTTCTCTGTCCTTGATTTCTATTTTATTCTCTGTTACTTCGTTTTTAAAGCTTATATTCATTTAAATTTACCTTCTATTTTCCAGTTTCTTAAGGTGGAAAAAGAAGTCATTTTGAAACTTTTGTTCTTTTTTAATGTATGCCCCTAGTCCTGTAAATTACCCTAAGAGTACTGCTTTAGCTTGGCTTTCCTGGTGGCTCAGCAGTAAAGAATCTATCTGCCAATGCAGGAGATAAAAGAAAATGAGGTTGGATCCCTGGATCAGGAAGATCCCCTGGAGAAGGAAATAGCAACCTATTTCAGTATTATTGCCCAGAGAATTTCATGAACAGAGGAGCTGGTGGGCTATATCTTCCATGGGGTCACAAAGAGTTGGACACGACTTAGGGACTAAACAACAACTGCTTTAGGTGCATAACATGAATTTTGTTATGTTGTGCTCTTATTTTTATATAGTTTAAATTCTTTTTATTTCCTTTTGGTTTCATATTCAATCCTTTCACTTTCATAAATGACCTATTTAGTTTACAAATATGTGGAATATAGTCAATCTATTTAGCCATTCTCACATTTTTGGGCATTTGGCTTATTTTCAATATATTGCTATCAATGATACCACTAAAAATACCCTTATAGTCACAATGTGCATGCTTAAGACTTCTTCTGGGCCATAAGGTATGTATGCTTTCAGCCTTATAAGGTAATGCTAGATTATTTACCAATTCCAAATTATAGCAATCTACACACCCCTGCTATGTATAAAAATTATATTTTTCTACATTTCATTAACATATGCCAATTATAACAATCTTTTGTGTATAAGAAATGATTTTAATTTTTATTTCTCTTTCTTATAATTCACATAATTAAATATCTTTTTAAATGCTATTTTCCTTTCATATGATATTTATTTTTATTGTTCTCTTAAAAAAATAGATTGTCCTCTTACATTTCCTCTTCTTTATTCTCTCCCATCTCTCCCCTCTCCTCTTTGTATGAGTTTTACGTCACTCTATATTCTTCACTATATTCTTCACTCTAAGCTTAAAAAGAGTGCTCAGTCGTGTCCAACTCTTGCAATTCCATGAACCATAGCCCACCAGGCTCCTCTGTCCATGGGATTCTCCAGGCAAGAATACTGGAGTGGGTTGCCATTTTCTTCTCTAGGGGAACTTCCTAACCCAGGAATTGAACTCAGGTCTCTCTCATTGCAGGCAGATGCTTTACCAACTGAGCTATACAAGAATATTTGCAATAAATAATGATGCTAGTCATAGTTATTTATTGCAAATATTGTCCCTTAGTTGTGGCTTGTTCCATACCTCAATTTTTTATTTTCATTTTGCTTAAGCTTTAATTTTTTAGTTTGTCTTTTAAGAAACTAATGTTTTGTATTTTTATATAATGTAAATTTTCTTTATGGTTAGTGCTTTTTTTATGTTGTTGAAAAACTCTTTCCTTACCTCAATGTCAAAAAGATATGTTTTCTTATATTGTCTTCTAGAATTTTTAAATTTTGACTTTTTGCATTCAAATTTTTAATACACTTGGATCTCCAGTTTTAAATTTCAGGTTAAAAACAGCATTGGATTTTTTCCCCATCATTTATGGATCATGCTAGGATCTTGCGTTCAACAGTCTTAATTATGTATCGTGTGTGGATGCTCAGTTACTCAGTCATGTCCAGCTCTTCAAGTCCCCGTGGACAACAGCCCACCAGGCTCTTCTGTCCATGGAATTTTCCAGGCAAGAATACTGGAGTGGTTTGGCATTTCCTACTGTGTACAGTAGATATGCAAAATTCACTTTGTTATTTATCAAGTTTCCATTATGCATGAGTCTGGTGTCCTTAGCATAAGCCGTGGTCCAAATGTATCTGGTCCAGTATTTCTGTAAGTTCTTATTTGTTATTTTAGTTATTTCCTGCATTATTATTTTTAATATCAGTATTCACTTTATTGTAATGTTTTATGTTTCACTTGATATTTGCTTAATTTTTGTCATATATCTTATATATATTCCTGCTTCTCCTTTCTCCCTACATCTTCTTTATGGAATAACTTCTATTTTTCCTAGAATACATCTTTTAGAATATTTTTAGAAATAGTCTGCTGTTGGAAAACTTTTATTTTATCTCACAATGCCTTTGTTTTACCTTTGCCTTTGTAAAACACTTGTGTTGAGTCCAGAGGTTTCAGATGACCAAACTTTTCCTCCTCAGTCCTTTCCTTTAGAATTTGCAATTAAACTAATATGTTCTCTTTCTCTTTCTAGTCTTCATGTTTTAATCTTCCCCTCATAATTTCATATCCTTAATATCTGAGCTATATTTTGAGTTTATTTTTCATCTTCATCTCTCTGTTCACTAGTTAATTTATTTAATGTCAATTATTCCTTTGTTTTATCTGTACTTTTGATTTTTAAAACTTATATTTTTATTTCCAATAGTTCTGCTTGACTGCTATTCAGTTTTTCCTGACTGTTTAGATTATCTTTTAGATATTTTTTTGTTCTTTCCAATAAAATCCTATTATTTTAAAATTATTTTACACATTTTGAAGTCTGAATTGACAATTCAAAGAAAGTTTGCAGTCTTTTTAGAAACCTTATTCTGTTGTTTATCTAACTCTGTTATTAAAAATAGTATTTGATAATTGTCACAAATGGTAATTTCTTTGTGTATTTAGTGATTTTCTTGTTTTTATTATTTCCTCTTATTTTCCTGAATTTAATCAATGGGTATTTTTAAGGTACTAGTTTGAAGATGTTTACTTTTTTCTCTATAGAGAATTGGTATATTTTCCTCTGTTAGATACAGTGTTACTATTAAAAAGGAATCACTTTAATTTGCTGGCCTTGGGCTTTTCTGAAGCTTAGTGACAGTAAAACATAGCACTTACCTTTTTCAGGCTTGCAAACTAAGGTTTTGGTTGTATTAACACACTTTCAAAAGATACAATTTTATTTCTACCTGAAGCAAGATCTCAGAATTTTTCCTGGCAATTTAACTCTATTAAATGTCCTTTCTCTGTATATGTCTTGAGTCAAATCCTCCACTTTGTGTGGGTCCAAGGTTTAGTCTTTCTTTTTCTTTTGAGTATCCATTAAATAGCAAACTCTACTTCCCCAGTATTGCTCTTTCAACAGAATATCATCTTTTCCTGGGTTACATTTGCCAACATATATGTTTTCAGCTTACTCTTTAGTTCTTCAACTTTTCTTGTCACTCAGAAATGCAATTTAAATTACCTCTGTCAAAATCTTCTCATCATCTTTGTATTTTGCAGTGGTGATCAGGCCCACTTTACCATGTTTCAGGAGATACAGGTACTTTGACTTTTTCATTCACTCAAAACTATTTTTCATGAACTCACACTTTTTGTTTGTCTCTGATTAAAGGTTAGAAATAAGCTGGGCATAAAGGTAGTCTATGTTTCTATTCTCCTGAAGCTTGGGTTCTAGTGGAGCAAGGGAGACAAACTTTGTTTGTGTTTTAAGTAGTGTTTAATGTTATGAACACATTTAAGAAATAGAATTAAGATATGACAATGATGATAGTGATGGTGTATATGTGTATATGTATTCAGTGGGGAGGGGTACTTTTACGGATAGCAGTCAACAAAGTGTTCTTGAAGAAGATGACATTTAATCAGAGACCTGGATAAAGTGAAGAAAGAGTCATGTGAAAAATCTGTGAAACAATTTTAAAAAACAAACTGTAAAACAGCAAGTAAAAACACTTGGAGATTTCATGGAAGGGATAGGTTGGCATGTTCCAGCACAGCTAGAGCAAAGGGAATAAGAGTGATTATGACAGCAAAAGGAAAGTTTTTTGACCATGGAAGTCGTTTGACTCATATTCTGCTCATGATTAAAGTTTTGCACAAGTCAGTGATAGTATATGAATTTTGTCTCATGAAAAATTAATCCCACCTGCTGAATTGAGATTAGTGGAGGACCAATTAGGTGGGTTTTGAAATAATTCAGACAAAAAATAATGATAGCTAGGACAAGGGCAAGGTAGGGGAGGTAGGAAGTAGTGGTGGTTGTTCTTCAATCGCTCAGTTGTGTCCGACTCTTTGCAACCCCATGACCTGCAGCATGCCAGGCCTCCCTGTCCATCACCAACCCCCGGAGCTTGCTCAAACTCAGATCCACTGAGTCAGTGATGTCATGCAACCATCTCATTCTCTGTCGTCCCTTTCTCTTCCTGTCTTCAACCTTTCCCAGCATCAGGGTCTTTTTCAATGAGTCGGTTCTTGGCATCAGGTAGTCAAAGTATTGGAGCTTCAGCTTCAGTATCCGTCTTTCCAATGAACATTCAGGGTTGATTTCCTTTAAGATTGACTAGCTTGATATCCTTGCAGTCCAAGGGAAGTAGTGGTATAGATTTGAAATTTCTTGAAACTAGATCTTCCAGAATTTCTTTAGTTATATATTATTATATATATATATAGGTGTGAAAGAAACAAAAGACCAGTGATGACTCCTGGGTTTTTTGCCTGAGTAAATTTGTTTATTGCAGGACCATTTCCTGAAGGCATACAGCATCCTCAGGTCGGTAGGAAGGATGACATTTGTTTTTGACTTTTGAGTGTGAGATGCTTATTTAATGTCCAACAAGAGGTTGAAACTGGCAGTGGGATAGTTGAGTTAGAAATCTCAGAGTCATTGGAATCAGCATATTTTCAGTGTGTTTGGTGGTGCTGATGTATCCAGAGGATATTTAGAAAGATTCATACCTGTAATAAAAGTAAAAGTACTTGGAAATCTATAAATGATAATGTAACTAGTGGTTTCAGAACTGTAAACTTGACATTTTTTTGCTTATCAAATTTATAACACTTCAAAAATGTCAGTGCAGCTGAAGCTAAAGAATATAAAAAATATTCTATAACAACGTGTGAGAATGTAGCTTCCTGAAATATATTTAAATATTTACATATCTAAAACTTTAAAATCATGCATGGCTAGAGACATGCTTATTTTATGCATGGGTAGTCATCCAAGAAAAAATTATGAGTATGCACAAATATTTAATTTCAGGCTAAATATGAAAAGCATTTTCATAGCAAGACACAGAAGTTGAAAATAAGATTTTAAGTGGAATACTATAAAATCATGAAAATGACACCATAGATTCCAATATTTCCAGTTCTCAAATTCCAGGCATATGGAATGATCATATTTCCTGCTTCCTTGATACTTAGATAGACCTGTATTGTTATTCCTATCTAGAAAATTGCTAAGGCCTGAGGTATATTTCATTTCTGGAGTAGAGAATTTAATTGAAATGCATGACTCTGTGGTGCTCTATTTTCTATCTAGTACAGCCTCAAGGCTTTGAAAGATTACAATGAGGTTTCTCTTCTGGTATGATCAAGCAGCATGAACCAGAAATGAAGTTTGGTTGTTATATATTTTTTTATATTTTGATTCTGGTTGCTTTAATTTAGCTTAGCTTGGTTGATACACATATTAATTTATATGTAAATATATTTATAGCACATTGTTATATTGAAGAACATGTTAGAAAAATAAAATACACCCAACATGATCTTTTTACTGTGTGCATAAGTATGTGTATAAGAGAATCGAAAGTGTTAAAAGTAGCTGTCCCTGGATAGGTAAAATTGTGATTTCTTTTTTGTGCTTGCATGTACTATTTCATGAATCTTTTCTGTAGTGAGCATGAACAAGTACACCCCTTGGACAAGTTCATGCACAGATCATAGTAAAAATAGCCTATATTGGTCATTTATTAGATGTCTGGCTCATGACATTTCTTTATGTTGTAAGCCCTTGCCAGAGTTTTTGGTAAAATGAGTGGTATAAATAATCCTTTATCTTGGGAATATATGTGACACATTTTTCTTCTCCCTGCTCAGTATATATCATAGTCACAGTTACTGTATTTTTAAAAAATCATCAAATATAAATTCCTTTCACCCACCAACTTCAGCTGAATTACCTCCTGCTTCCACCAGGGACAGCATAAAAATAAATAACCTGAGTACTGGCCATGGGGATCTATTGTAGCAGAACAAGCTGCCCCCAAGCAGAAAGCATAATCTTGGTGGAGTTGTTGACACCTTTGGTGAATCTTAAATGAATCGTTTGATCTATTTTTGTGCTCATCAATCTTCTTAGAAAAATGGGACACATAACCAAAGCCTGACTCAGTTACCAAGCTTGAGAAAGAGAAGTAGCTTATGTACCATTAGCAAATACAGTGAATAACAAACTCAAGAAAGAGGGAGGAAACTCAGTTCTACATTAGGAGAAGAATTACTTACAAATGGAATGGTAGTGTTTACGGATATTAGCCTTACCTAGAATATTTAGAACTTTTCAGAAAATATAGATTTGACATAAATTGATATTTTACATAGACTTTTTTTTTATTCATATGGAAAATGAAAACCTAGAGATCCTTTTGGTTGTTTGGATTATCCTCAGAAGACAACTGGGGATTGGACAGCGCCATTTTAAAAAATATTTTTCATCTGCTTCTGCTGTTAAGATACCAATGAGAGAGAAATTAATTGCTTGACATTTATAGACTGATCATAATGTGTCATGGGCTGAGTTAGATCCATTAGTTTAATTACCTAGCAAATATTTGCTGAGTGTCAGCTACATGTTACTACTATGTTTTTGCTGGGTTCTCCTTGCTGGAGGAATGAACCTGTGCTGTGACATCAAGACAGCCTTGCATTGAAGAAATTTCTAGTCAAAGCTGGAGGCGGTGGACTACACCTAAGAGGTCCACTAACATGCAGGGCTTGGACTGAAGCATGTTGTGGGAAACAGAAGAGGAAGACCCAAGGGAGCGATCAGCCAGGAACAGCACCAGATTCATTTCTAAGGAACAAAGCTTCCTGAAGGGGGAATTTAAGAACCAGAATCCCAGAATCCATGTCCAGAAAACAGTGAGCAGCTGAAAGTAGGCTGTGTATACTGGAGAGTACCAGGTGATCAGACAAATGAGGATTCTTACATATTTATGAGCTTCTGCAATTTTTACAAGCCTGAGCTATTCAAAATTCACACTGAAAGTGGTGAGCAACCTTTTGGAGGAATGACTTGAACATGATACAAACGAATTACTTTTTTTTAGCTAATTCTCTCTAGTAAAGGAAAACATGTAAAAGGGTGAAAGATAGGTGATAGCAATTCCCTCTTACATCAGTGCAGGTGCTGCAATGGGGGTATGGACTTTGCTATTATGAAGAAAAGGGGTTCAGAATAGAGAACAAATTTGTATCACCTTTAGACATCGGAACTCTCTAGAGTTGGTGATCAAAGGGAGTGTGAGAGAAAGAGAGGAGCAGAGAGATTCTGTCCTGGTTGTGCTTGATTAATGCAGGTTAGGAATGAAAATGTTAAGAAGTTGAAGAGGTAATAAAACTAGTTTGGGTTATATTAAATTGTAGATGCATATTAAATAAGGATATCCAAAGAAACCAGATCCATAAAGAAGTTGAGTATGAGATTCTGAGGGCACAGAAGTATGGTCTTTCCTAGATGGAGAGGTCCATCCTAAAGGAAATCAGTCCTGAATATTCATTGGAAGGACTGATGTTGAAGCTGAAACTCCAATACTTTGGCCACCTGATGTGAAGAACTGACTCATTGAAAAGACCCAGATGCTGGGAAAGATTGAAGGCAGGAGGAGAAGGGGATGACAGAGGATGAGATGGCTGGATGGCATCACCAACACAATGGACATGAGTTTGAGTAAACTCTGGGAGTTGGTGATGGACTGGGAGGCCTGGCGTGCAAGCAGTCCATGGGATCACAAAGAGTCGGACACTACTGAGTGACTGAATTGAACTGAGATGAAGAGGTAACTGAGTATAAGCACATACTGAATATTTCTGTAATTTTATTTTCCATACTTGACTGCACATGGTTTCTTCCTTGGAAATGCAGAGGCAGAGTAGAAAGTCGTAAGCAACCATTCTGCTGACAATTCTAAATGTCTCAACAGTCTGTTTTGGTAGGATAAATAAAGGGTTTGGAGTAGCAAGGTTGAATTCAAGTAAACCTTTGCCTAAGGGTTGAGTGACTTTGAGAAAATAAATTAATCAGGAGTTCAGAATTTGCATTAATGAAATGGATTAAAGACTCTCCAGTGTCCTCTCTAGAGCTCACCTTTCTTTTTTAGAACAAAATCTAAATCAAAAAGTTGCTTAAATTTTTAACACACTAGCTGTGCTTGAATTTAGAGTTAGCAGAATGTTTGTAGTTTTATCATCAGCAAAATTCACTTAAAAGGAAGTGAAAAGTGAACATTATTATTTTTAAGTGAAATCCACTTTATATATTTTACTATTGATGCCAATTGTTTTGGGATTCCAGGTGGTTAGAGTTTGTTTACTCTATCTGAATTTGTTTTGATTTTCCTGAGTGTCCCAAAGACATCCTCAGTGTGTTCCATTCTATAAGACTTGAAGGGCCATCATTCAAAGAAACAAGATCTAAACCACACCCTATATTTCCACAGAGCTCTCTTCAATTTTAAGGTCAAGGAGGAGCCCTTGATTTACTAGTTAGAGTCACTTACATCAGGTACTAGAGCAGTATTCACCTGGGTCCCTTAGTTCTTTATTCACTTCTCTTACTATCTACTTTTTTTCTAACCTATTTTCCCATTTTTTTTTTCCTTTCTGATCCCATTTACTTACAGAAAAAGTCACTCAGTCATGTCTGACTCATTGTGACCCCATGGACTGTAGCCTTCCAGTCTCCGCTGTCCATGGAATTCTCCAAGCAAGAACACTGGAGTGTGTTGCCATTCTCTTCTCCAGGGGATCTTTCTGACCCAAGGATCGAACCTGGGTCTCCTGAATTGGCAGGCAGATTCTTTATCGTCTGAGACACCAGGGAAGCCAACTTTAGGCAGTGTAGTAATATCAAATCTTGTTTTAATCACTTAAATGTCTGTTTTATTTATCCCATTCTAAATAACCATCCAAAGAATTTTTTTTTCCAATTCACTTGAGGGTCTTTTTTTTAAATTTTTTTTATTTTTTTATTAGTTGGAGGCTAATTATTTTACTGGGAAGAGGTAGCTCCTTTTTTAAAAGTCATAGGAAAACTGTCAGCATCTCCCCATTCTAACAATTTGAAAATTCCTCCAGTGTTCTATTAAGCTTAAATCAGTAACAAAGCTCCCATGTCTTTATATAAACTATTTACATAGTTTTATTAGCTCATTTTATGAGACAAATATTTATTGAGCACCTACTCAATGCCAACACACTGTGCTAGTCCTGAGGCTTTAATGATGAGAGAGAATGACAGGGACCCGTTCTCCCACCTCTGCGAAATGTGTGGTCTGGCCCTTCTCAAGGGTTCATAGTGCAGTTCATCTTGTAATCGGCATGGCTGAATGATCAATAGTCAGAGAAAGAAAGAAAAACCGTGATACTATCTGTCTCCAAAACTGCAGAGGGCTTTTAGAGAAATCAAATGTTATCTCACATTATATTTGGGATAAGATTTAGCTGATAATTTAAGGTCAAAATGTACTTTGCAGGCATTTATTCACTGTCACTAATGAAAGTATTTATAACAGAAAAACATACAAAACTAAGAACTGGCTATGTAAGATTAAAAATTAAGTAGAGAAAACATCTAAAGTGCTGTGGTATTTCTAGATATAGAGTTTTTTTGACAGTTTTTATTTTATAAGAATACCATCCAACAAAGGATTTATTAAGAGTAAGACTTTAATTAAAAATAAATATAATATTCCAGATGTTTTTAACAAATTCTGAAATCTAATAAATATTGATAAAATGTCAAAAGCAAATCTATTCTGTTTATTCTTTACTTATTCTTCTGAACATGGTTGGATTCAAGTGTATTCTGATTTTGCTATTACCTAACTTCTCATGTCAAATATATAGTAGATCTTGTAAAGAGAGATGGTAAAATGTTTTACTTTAATTGTTAAACTTTTTTATATTATAAGTATATTATTAACTTCCATTTCACTGTGTTAGGCTGAACAAGGATGATTTTAAATCATAATATCCCCCCCAAGGATTCCTCATTCGTTTTTTTAAAGGATAATTTAAGAAAAAAAAAAAAAGAAAGACACTAAACATCCTTGAGAACAAATAAAAGGGTTATGTATGTTAACAGTAAACCATTAGGTGACTTGATTGGGGAAGCCAGAATTTCTGGATGCCGATGTGCAGATAATTAGTTCTGGGACTAGCGCAGGAGCTGGGGCTGGGCCTCAGGGACTGCGTGGATCCTATTTATTGTGGAAGGTTCTGAGGAAGCTTGCAGGTGTGATCTTTATTAATCCCAATATTTTATTTTATACCTGAATTTATAATTGGGTCTAAAACCAAATGAGATGTCCCTATGTAACCATCTGTTGTTTCAAAAACAAGAGGCATGCTTGGATGTTGTCAATGGCCACTTGAAAAAGAGGAGTGCTTGGAGCATTCAAAAGCTGTTTCTGCAGCATTTCAGATTATTTTCCATTTTAATAGAAAGAAAAATTAGGGATGTAGGTAAAAAATGTTCCCAGCAGTGTGGTATTTCCTGCTTAGGATAAAGGTGTGAGGAGGTGTGTTTTAGTTCTTAATGCTCTCCGCACTCTGTCGCCGCCCCCACGGTGAGGCCGATGTGGACGGCGTGTTTATCAGCAGGAAAGGACTCTGTCTTCCACTGTCAGGCCTGGCCTGGACAGGGACATCATAGCAGAGAGAGAGTGACCATTTTGTTCCCAGGGGTGACCATTTGGGTGTTAGCCATGACGGATCTGGCGGTGGAGAGGGGTGAGAATTTCACATCAGATATGAAATATGTGATTGGCAGGATGCTTAGTAAAATTTATACAGTCTCCTTTTCTGGATCTGCCAATCTATCATCTGTCTAAAACCTGAAAAGAGAGAGACAGGGCTGTTTTCAGCCTTGGTGTGATTTCCTTGCATGTAAAGCAAACAATTTTATGGCAATAATTTTATTGTACTCTGAATAATACTCCAGTTATCCTGAGTTGCATATCTAATTGACCATACACGTGGGCATATACATATTTTTGTGGTTATGGCTCATAAAAAGTTTTCATATATATATACTCTATACATATCTATAGTATACATATACATACAATCATGCATACAGTCTGTTCAGTACCACAGATACATAATCTTTCCAATAACATGAGAGCAAGAATCCCAACTAAAAGCATACTCCTCAGATGTGATGGGTCATGTTCCAAAGGTCATTATTCCTTTGTGATTTTAACTCAAATCTGAACCCAGGTTTCTAAAATCAAAGAATCTGCCTGCAATCCAGGAGACCCAGGTTCAACCCCTGGGTCGGGAAGGTTCCCTGAAGAAGGGAATGGCAATTCACTCTAGTGTTCTTGGCTGGAAAATCCCACGGACAGAGGATCCTGGCAGGCTACAGTCCATGGGGTTACAAAGAGTTGGGCATGACTGAGAGACGAACACTTTTAAAATCAAAAGGCACAGTATGTAAACCCAGAATGTCAAGGGCAGGGTGGAGGTGGGGGATGTTCTGATCATTCTGACCTGGAGGAAGGTCCCATCTGTCAGACCCCTCAATTTTAATGGAGCTGAAATCCATCACAAGCATGTAGCTTTCAAATCCCAAAGCTTGCATGCTCCTAAATCATACCATTAAATTCTATGGAAAAGATCCCATTGGATGGACTTCTGTTTTCATGGAGGAAATTTCTGCCAATCATAAGAAGTCTAAGGGGAGTCAATTTTGTCCTTATTTGCCGCTCTCCCCACCTTCCTTCATCCACCTATAACCCCAGGAGAGGCCCTTCTAAGTCAATGTTGGCACAAATCACGGAGGAAGAACATTTGAAGAAATAAAAATAAGGGTAACAGTTCCTGTAGACTTTCAGTGAATTTTAATGTGTATCTGTGAAAAAGTAATAAATCGGCTCTAGTTCATTAGGCAAGAACAAATTTCTGCCCATAATTTTATCTTTGTTTAATTGAATATTTAATTAGTATACATCTAAAACTAATTTTTCAATGCGTTCAGTACATTTAGCAGGGTGGGCTGGCAAGGGGCTCCTTCTGGAGAAACACTTCTGTGGATATGGACAGCCCCCGGGCCCTCCTTGTCCTCCTGGGTGAGCTGATAGAAGCGGGTGGGTCATTTGGCATTAGCAAAGGAGTAAGTTAGCATTTGCACTGAGCTGGATCTTGCCAGGCTCTGCATATTGGAAGCCACAGACAGAGGCTCCTTTCACAGTGATGAATGGGTTTTTTCAAGCGTTCTGCTCCCTAGTTATGAGAAGGGTGACCCGGTCAGGAGACGACTTTATGAAGCTATAAAAAATGTATGTCACTTCGGACTCTCTAATGTCACCGGGAAAGGAGGAGGGGAAAAAAAAAAAAAAAAACCCTGTGCAAAAATGGCAGGGTAATAAGGCTGTTTTCAATGCTCAAAATAGCTTTCTGTCTACAGTCATATGTAGCCCAGAAACTGGGGCACAGAGCGTGCCCACAAAGCACTGTCGTTGGAAGGATTAGAAAAAAAAAAAAATTGGCTTTGTTTGGCTTTGCTTGCCTTTGCAGAAATGCTTATGGTGAGGACAATCAGACATTTCCAAAGGTGGGTCCAGTCAGGACAGGGGAAGATGCAATGTCTTTTTAAAAGCCAGCCAGGTACTCATGGTGTTGATGACTTTTAAGTATGCAGAAGAGCCAGAAGGTGAATCACTACAAAGCAAACGTATTTTGAAAAGGGTCTTTTAATCTAATATTTTATCAAGTCTTACCTCTGTACCATGAAGAATTTTTTTTAAAAAGGAAGGTTTGGTAGGTACATTTGCCCCTATGTCTTTTGTTGAATACTCTGGAGTTTACAGATAGTGACGTATAGGTTTTAACAAAAGCAGCCCTCTCTAGGCGCATAATTTGGCATTCATTGAATTCTTTTATTCTTCTCATCAATATGCAGATTTTGCAGTATCAGGTGCTTTCCTTTTTAATATGTCACACATTCCATAGCTCATGTTCAAATGTTAATTTACTCAGGGTAGGGAACCCGGAGGACCAAGGTCGGAGGTCCTGCCTTTATTAGGGCTTCAGTTAGTCACGGGTGAACTTTGGAATATCCCAACTGGATTCAAACACGGGCTCTGTTGGGGCTGAGTTGTACAACACTGGGTGTCCCCTTCCGAGCCTAGGTGTGCCATTTCTTTTTCTGGGACCTGTCAACCTCTGCCATCATCAGAACACCTGACATGGGAAAAAGCATGTGAAAAGTGATGAGCTTAATACTTCAGTTAGAGGAAATGTCAGGTTCATGGTGCTGAAGAGTGAGGGAGAGCACTGAGTTTTTTAACTCATAGAACATGAGTTTGGCATTTCTTCATGAAGAAGACTCTGCATAATCGGGACGGCTTCCGAGCCTCATTCTGAGAAAAGTTGGCCCCAGCGGATTCTCCTTGCCCTGGTCAATGTGCTTTTCTAGCATCCTGGCTACTACTAACCAAAAGCCCATGGAATGTGTAGACTGAAGAATTCTCCCCAGGTTGTTGACTGTCTTACAGAACCACTGAAGCAGTCAACCAAGTCTATACTCTTAAAGATGTTTGAATGTTAGACACATAGGAAGTTAGCAATCAGTAAGAGCAGGTGGAGAGAAAAGGAGAGACAGAAAGACCCTGAATCAGATGGAGGAGAGAGTCTATAGTCTTTTGCTTTTCATCAAAGAAGCAATGGTAATACAAGCTTGTTCTAGACTCAAGTTGTGGCTAATGGACTGCTTATCCCAACTTCTCTGAGCATCATAAAGCCCCAACACCTGTAAACTCCCAATCTGTGCTCTCTTTGTAGCCTGAACAAGACCATCTGACACAACAACACCCATTCCTACTTGAAAAAGAGGCCTCATTTTATCATAGACTATTTTTAAACTTTACGTAAGAAGCAGCTGAGAAATGAAAGAAGGATAGTTGAGTGCTTTTCTTTGAGGCGTTTTAAAGAGAAGAGTGAATAAATGCTTTACTGGAAGCTTCAGATTGATTATTTACTTTTATAACCTGGAAACCAAAATCAATTTACTGGAGAGTTGGCTTTTCTACCTAAGTTTTTTGGTTTTGTTTGTTTTTTGGTTTTCCTTAAATAGAAACAGCATCACTTTGTGTACTTGGGTGAGTAAGTTTGGTTTAAGCTAGCCCTGCAAGTTAAGATGGGAAGTCCTTGATGTTAAAGGAAATAGAAACCGAGTCATGAACACTGTAAAATTCACCAAGGGTAAGAGGGGGAAATCTGTGATATTTTAGGACCTGCTCTCTTGTTAGTCCATCATATTCCCATCTTTCATTTACAGATGAAGGGCAAGTCTGAAGTGATGAAGCTGTCCTTTAGGAAGAGGCAAAAACAGGTGTATGGTCTGTATATAATATTAAAAGTGTAATAAAATTGGCAAATAATAGATCTGTTTTTAATCACATCACTGTACTCTCCCCCAGTCAACCCTTGGAACAATGGTAGCTTGTATACTGAAGAATGTGTGTCTTTACAGTATGAACCGAACAAGTTCTCAAGTAGAAAATGCACGCTAATTTCCAGCCTCAAAGTATCAGAAGGCCTAATTTTGTCTCAGTGAGTGCGGGGCACTTGAGAGAAATCCTAGGACAGATTTTTAAAAAATAATTTATTATTTTTTTAATTGTAGGATAACTGCTTTATGACATTGTGTTGGTTTCTATCATATAGCCATGCAAACCAGTCATAATATTTAACTATATCTCCTTCCTCTTGAGCTTCCCTTCTACCCCCTCCCCGCATCCCACCCCTCTCGGTTATCACAGACCACCAGGCTGGGGTCCCTCTGTTATACAGCCGTTCCCCACCAGCTATCTCTTTTATACAGGGTGATGCCTATATATCAATGCTACTCTCTTAATCTACCCTACCCTCTCCTTCCCTCACTGTATCCACAAGTTCATTCTCTATGTTTGTGTTTCTTCCCACCCTACAAATAGGTTCATCAGTACTACTTTTCTAGATCCCATATATGTGTCTTATAGGACAATATTTGGATCTGAGATTTCATTATTCTTGATTTCCCATGCTTTCCAAGTACTGGAGGCCAACAGCATAAAACAGATATTTTTTCAAGAAAAATTCCACACCGCTTAAGAATTTATTAACAATTTACATAATTGCTTAAGTAATCTGCATAATTGACAGAAAGTTTAATTTGACCCTAGTTCAACTGTAGCACTTATGGTTTTAAATTGAAATTGGTATAATTCATTTATGAGAGTAATTAAGCCATAGTGTCTAACAAATACAATGTATGCTGCCTGAGGCCTCCGAGGCCAGAACATGCCATTAGAATGTTTTATTTAAATATGTCAAATCTGTTCATCTCCACCATCACCCATGTTAAACTGGAGCAAATGGCTTCTTTGACCTTGAGCACCGTGCTTCTGAGGGACAATATTTGAAGCACATGGTTCATCTATCTTTCTAGAGGAATCTATGAGCTAAAAGGTGTCTTAAGAAACACAAACTTTACCTTGTTTTTACTTTCCAAAAGTGTTCAGACGTATCTGATTCTATAATAATCACACACTATTAAACACCAGTTTTTCAGCAGAACAGGTCTGGAAAATGCCCCAGAATAATGAATTGTTAGCTTATGACAAGATGACTAAAACTCATGAGAATGAGAAAAGTGGGGAATCTGTCTACTTTCCTTGAAATACATGCTCTTTATACTTAAATACATAATTAATCCAAGTAACTGAAGGGTAGTTATTCCAAAAAGAATATAATAAAATAATAGTGCTGAAAAGAGCCACTGCCTATGTCTGGGGAAGGGTGGAGACTAAGTTGGCCAAGTGCGTGTAACATCTCTTCACTTGGAAAACATCAGAGCTCATGGCTTTACTTTGTCACTGCCTCCTGTGCAGCCTTGGGGACCAGAAGAATATAGATGAGGGTCAGCTGCAGGTGACATGGCTATATAGACAAAGTCTCTCTTGGGCACCCTCAAGATCCATCCTCTTCTAAGACTCCCATGACTATTCCAAAGAAAATCCTCTAATGCATCATCACACAGGACACCGCATCTTAGCACTCCAGGGATCTGTATCTCCCTCCTTGTTCTGCTCTTAGGATTTATTTTCTGTTCCATTTTCTCATTGATTCTTCATTCTTTTGATCAATTTTCCTATTACCCTCAATTCTCTTTCCTCACATTGTTAGAGAATCCAGTCTCAACCCTGCTGTTCAGACTTGCGCTGTTGAGTTCTTAGTAATAATTATGGTTCAACAAGTGCTTCTTGAGTGCCAAACACCATGCCAGGTATTTGGCATAATTCATCTCATTTAATCATCCCTGCAGTTCTGCAAGTTATCTTCATTGTGCAGATGAGGACGTGGAGACTTGATAGGAGTTAAATGACTCCTCTAGGTCCCCAAACCACCTGAGTTGCACCCATGACCACATGACTACACACACACAAATGCACACACACATGCACACTTGGACAGTTCCACACTACTATATAATGTCTGGGATTAGGACACCATTTCCCTTTTTACTATATAATAATAACCAGATCATCAAATACAACAGAGAGAGAAAACCACAAACATATAACTTTAATTAATTATCATAAGTTCAACAGCCTTTTAATCATCACCCTGATCAAGACAAAATTTTGTTAGCCATTCCAGACCCTCTTTGTGTGTGTCTTTTCCCAATCACAGTCCTCTTTCACACACCACAACCACTGAAGTCTTATAGAGTCTTCCACAGTCTAGAATTTGTAGATTGCACACTCACAGTGCAGTTTTTCATGTTCTCATTCCTCCACATTTCCAGAAAATTTGCAGATGGACACAGAGACTTGAAGAAACTCAAGTTTGATCCCTTCGGCAGAAGTAAAAGTGGAACTCTGTTCTTTCAACTAAAGCACAGGGTGTCTGTCTTTTGTCTTTTTGTGATGTTACCAATTACCGATCCTCAATGGCTTGATCCATTGAGACTTTGGAGGGCATTACAAGGTGGAAGCTCTTCTAATTCTTTCTTCTCATTTTTGTAAAGTATCTAGAAAATTTTCATAGAGAAATGCTTTTCCTCTTTGGTCTTGTAATGGAACTGTTCATACAGAAAAGCAGGATAAACACTTGTTTCTCATTAATTATTGATTTTTGTGATGATGTATATGCTTCTACTCTTCTCTGGAGGTAGCAGATTATTTTGCTTTTAATATATGTATGAACAAATTGGCTTAAAAATATGCGATGAGTTTCAATCCATTGTAATTATTATCCTTACTGAAGCTCAAATCGTCACATCTTTAGTAGTGGAAGCCTGTTAACTTTGGTCCCCGAGTCCCTTTGACATAACTCCAGTAATATTTAGCAACATCAGATAGCTTCCTTGTTATTTAGTATAGCAAATTTTTCAAGGCTCACTTTCTATATTTCCTGTTCCAAATCAGGAATCAGCCATCTCTCCTTGAATGTGTGTTGTGGACTGAGTTGTCTATAAGCAACTCACATTATACATAATATTGCCAGGCTTAAAGGAAAAGAGAAGGCAATGGCACCCCACTCCAGTACTCTTGCCTGGAAAATCCCATGGATGGAGGAGCCTGGTGGGCTGCGGTCCATGGGGTTGGTAGGAGTCAGACACGACTGAGCGACTTTGCTTTCACTTTTCACTTTCACACATTGGAGAAGGAAATGGCAACCCACTCTAGTGTTCTTGCCTGGAGAATCCCAGGGACGGGGGAGCCTGATGGGCTGCCGTCTATGGGGTTGCACAGAGTCGGACACAACTGAGGCGACTTAGCAGCAGCAGCAGCTAGTAATACTGGAGAAGGCAATGGTACCCCACTCCATTACTCTTGCCTGGAAAATCCCATGGATGAGGAGCCTGATAGGCTGCGGTCCATGGGGTCACTAAGAGTTGGACTCAACTGAGTGACTTCACTTTCACTAGAGGAAAAAGAAGAAAAAAAAATACATGTCATGCAAAAACACTAATTAAGGTAAAGCCATAATGATTATACTAATGAGATAATATAGATTTCAGAACAAAGAAAATTTTCAGATACAGAGAGGGACATTATACAGTGATAGAAGGAATCAATAAAAAATAAGACAGAACTATTCTAAATGTGTATGCACCAAATGACAAAGCTGCAAAATATATGAAGCACATACTGATAGAATTAAAAAGACAAATAGACAAATTCATTGTTATAGTTAGAAAATTCAATGCCCCTCTTTCAACAACTAATAAAACACCTACAAAGGAAATCTGTAATGGTATGGAAGAAATCAACAACACTCTGAACCAACAGAATCTAACTGGCATTTACATAACACTTCAGGCAACAGTACAATATGCATTAGTTTAAAGTGCCCACACAGCATACGTGTCTTTTTCTTGGGCATGGTTTTGATGACCACCTCCTGTACAATGTCACTAACCTCTGTCCATTGTTCTTCAGGCACTTTGTCTATCAAATTTAATCCCTTGAATCTATTTGTCACTTCCACTGTATAATCATAAGGGATTTGATTTAGGTCATACCTGAATGGTCTAGTGGCTTTCCCTACTTTCTCCAGTTTAAGTCTGAATTTTGCAATAAGGAGTTCAAGATCTGAGCCACAGTCAGCTCTTGGTTTTGTTTTTACTGACTCTATAGAGCTTCTCCATCTTAGGCTGCAAATAATATAAGCAATCTGATTTCGGTATTGACCATCTGGTTGTACATGTGTAGAGTTGTCTTGTATTATTGGAAGAGGGTGTTTGCTATGACCAGTGTGTTCTTTTGGCAAAACTCTGCTAGGTTTTACCCTGCTTCATTTTGTACTCTAAGGCCAAACTTGCATGTTACTCCTGGTATCTCTTGATTTCCTACTTTTGCATTCCAGTCCTCTATGATGAAAAGGACATCTTTTTTTGGTGTTAGGTCTAGAAGGTATTGTAGGTCATCATAAAATAGTTCAACTTCAGCTTCTTTGGCATTAGTGATTGGGGCATAGACTTGGATTATTGTGATATTGAATGGTTTGCCCTGAAAATGAACAGAGGTCATTCTGTCATTTTTAAGACTGTACCCAAGTACTGCATTTTGTTGACTATGAGGGTTACTCCATTTCTTCTAAGAGATTCTTGCCCACAGAAGTAGATATACTATACCCATTATATCTGAATTAAATTCACCCATTCCAGTCCATTTTAGTTCACTGATTCCTAAAATGTTGATGTTCACTCTCGCCATCTCCTGTTTGACCATTTCCAATTTACCTTGACTCATGGACCTAACATTCCAGGTTCCTATGGAATATTAGATTGCAGGGGGGAATATTAATAATCTCAGATGTCCAGATGACACCACCTTTATGGCAGAAAGTGAAGAGAAACTAAAAAGCCTCTTGATGAAAGAGGAGAGTGAAAAATCTGGCTTAAAACTCAATATTCAAAAAACTAAGATTATGGCATCCAGTTCCATCACTTCATGGCAGATAGATAGGGAAACAGTGACAGATGTTATTTTCTTGGGCTCCAGAATCACTGCAGATGAGGACTGCACCCATGAAATTAAAAGACGCTTTCTCCTTGGAAAAAAGCTGTGACAAACCTAGACAGCATATTAAAAAGCAGAGATATTACTTTCCCAACAAAGATCTATCTAGTCAAAGCTGTGGTTTTTCCAGTAGTCATATATGGATGTGAGAGTTGAACCATAAAGAAAGCTGAGAGCCGAAGAATTGATGCCTTTGAACTGTGGTGTTGGAGAAAACTCTTGAGAGTCCCTTGGACTGCAAGGAAATCAAACCAGTCAATCCTAAAGGAAATCAGTCCTGAATATTCATTGGAAGGACTGATGCTGAAACTACAATACTTTGGCTACCTGAACTGACTCATTAGAAAAGACCCTGACGCAGGGAAAGATTCAAGGCAGGAAGAGAGGGGATGAAGAGGATGAGATGGTTGGATGGCATCACCAAATCAATGGACATGAGTTTGAGCAAGCTCCAGGAGTCAGTGATGGACTGGGAGGCCTGGCATGCTGCAGTCCATGGGGCTACAAAGAGTCGGACATGACTGAGCAACTGAACTGAACTGACACAACATACATCAAAATAAACCTAATCCTTGGTCCATAAAAACAGCCCTGGCAAAGTAAAAGTAGTGAAATCACCCATAGTGTGATGTCAGCAGAATAGAATGTAATCAGGGATGAAATCAACAAGAGAAAGAAAACTGGATAATTTCCAAGTACTTGAAAACTAAATAGTACATTTCTAAATAATGCATGAAAAAAGAGAAGTCTCAGGGGAAATAAAAATTACACTGAATTTGATGAAAATGAAAATGTATCAAAATTAGTGGGATATACAGTTGAAACAGTGCTGAGAGGGAGATAAATATTTCAGTTCAGTTCAGTCGCTCAGTCGTGTCCGACTCTGTGACACCATGAACTGCAGCACGCCAGGCCTTCCTGTCCATCACCAACTCCCAGAGTCCACCCAAACTCATGTCCATTGAGTCGGTGATGTCATCCAACCATCTCATCCTCTGTTGCCCCCTTCTCCTCCTGCCTCCAATCCCTCCCAGCATCAGGGTCTTTTCCAATGAGTCAACTCTTCGCATAAGGTGGCCAAAGTATTGGAGTTTCAGCTCCAACATCAGTCCCTCCAATGAACACCTAGGACTGATCTCCTTTAGGATGGACTGGTTGGATCTCCTTGCAGTCCAAGGGACTCTCCAAGAGTCTTCTCCAACACCACAGTTGAAAGGCAGCAATTCTTTGGTGCTCAGCCTTCTTTATAGTCTCATGTCCATACATGACCACTAGAAAAACCATAGCCTTGACTAGCCGGACCTTTGTTGGCAAAGTAACGTCTCTGCTTTTTAATATGCTGTCTACGTTGGTCAAAACTTTCCTTCCAAGGAGGAAGCGTCTTTTAATTTCATGGCTGCAGTCACCATCTGCAGTGATTTTGGAGCCCAGAAAAATAAAGTCAGCCACTGTGTCTACTGTTTCCCTATCTATTTCCCATGAGGTGATGGGGCCAGATGCCATGATCGTAGTTTTCTGAATGTTGAGCTTTAAGCCAACTTTTTCACTCTCCTCTTTCACTTTCATCAAGTGGCTCTTTAGTTCTTCCTCACTTTCTGTCATAAGGGTGGTGATATCTGCATATCTGAGGTTATTGATATTTCTCCCGGCAATCTTGATTCCAGCTTGTGCTTCCTCCAGCCCAGTGTTACTCATGATGTCCTCTGCATGTAAGTTAAATAAGTGGAGTAACAATATCCAGCCTTGACGTACTCCTTTTCCTATTTGGAACCAGTCTGTTGTTCCATGTCCAGTTCTAACTGTTGCTTCCTGACCTGCATACAGGTTTCTCAAAAGGCAGGTCAAGCATACATTAGAAAAGAGGAAAAGTCATATAGAGTATTAAAGTTTCATTACAGCATTAGATCAAAAAAATTAAAAAGCAGATATCATTGAATTTGAAAACAGAAAAATCAGTGAAACAAAGAGCGGGTTCTTTAAAATAGTCAATAAAATTGAAAAGCCTCTAGGATGACTGACAATGATAAGAGAGAATATTATGAACTACTCCTATTAGGAATGAAGGAGGAGGTATCACTACAGATGCTACAGATTCAAAGAAAGAAAAGAGAATATTGTGAACAATTTTACACACATAACTTTGACAAGTTAGATAAAATGGACCAATTCCCCCCAAGACACAAATTTTCACAACTCACTAAGTATATAATAGATAATTTGAATAGCTTAAATTCATGATTAGTGAACTCTCCCCAAATAAAATACCTAGATATGTTTGCTTTCACTGGAAAATGCCACCAAATATTTTAAAAGATAATGTCAATTCTATACCATATCTTCCAAAAATAGAATATGACAGAACATAATCCAAAATGGCTTTAAGAAGTCACTGTTACTCTGATACCAGAACTGGAAAAAGAAAGTATGAAAAAGAAAGAAAGAAAAGAAAAATTATAGACAAATGTTATTCATGGATATAGACAAAAAATGGAAATTTGTTAAGATATTAATAAATAGAATTCTACAATATAAAGAATTATTCCATCATGACTAAGTGATCCAGGGACGCAGAGTGATTCAATATTCTACTCTCAGTCAACGCAATCCACCCTATTAACGTTCTGAAGAATAAAAAAATTACATGATCATATCAACTGATGCAGAAAAAGGCATTTGACAAAATTCAGCACTCACTTTAATTTTTAAACATTCCAGGAAAATAGGAATAGAGATGAAATTCTTTCTCCAACTTGATAAACATAACCTACAAAAAATCTACAGCTAACTTTATGTGTGTGCTCATTCGTTTCCTACTCTGCGACCCCATGGACTGTAACTTGCCAGGCTCCTCTGTCCATGGGATTCTCCAGGCAAGAATACTGGACTGGGTTGCCATTCTTCCTCCAGGCGATCTTCTTGGCCCAGTGGTTGAACCCGAGTTTCCTATGGCTCCTGCGTTAGTAGGTGGATTCTTTACCACTGAGCCACCTGGGAAGCCCCAAACTAACATTATAGTCTGAAATATAAGATCAGATGTTTTCTCCCTAAGAGCAGAAATAAGGCAAACATGTCCACTCTTGTCATACTTATACAACATAGTGCTGGAAGTTCTAGCCAGTTCTCTAAGGCAGGAGAGGGATGTTAAAAGCAAAGCAACTGAAAAGGAAAATTATTGTTGTCTATGTTTGAAGATGTCCTAATCATCTATGTAGAAATCCATAATGTACTTAGCAAAAATAAAAAAAAAAAAACCCTCTGATGACTATTACGTTTGATTAGCAAGAGAAAAAATAAACATAGAATAATACACACACACACACACATACACACACACCTGGCTTTGATTCCTGGGTCAGGAAGATCTTCTGGAGAAGGGATAGGCTACCCATTCCAGTATTCTTGGGCTTCCCTTGTGGCTCAGTTGGTAAAGAATCTGCCTGCAATGTGGGAGACCTGGGTTTGATCCGTGGGTTGGGAAGATCCCTTGGAGAAGGGAAAGGCTACTGCTTCTGGTATTTTGGCCTGGAGAATTCCATGGACTGCATAGTCCATGGGGTCGCAATGAGTTGGGCATGACTGAGTGACTTTCACTTTCACGGCCATATTCAAGTGCCTCTATCAACACCTGTCACCTAAAAGGCAACCAAATAAGAAAGTATCCTGTGGTCTATCACTTTATGCAGCAAGTAATAAGGACCCTCGGTTAGAATGATGCCAGGGGTGGAGAAGGGATCTATAGGCAGTTGAAGTTTTCAAAAGGAAATGCAATGAAATACTTAGTCACATATATTTTATATTTGAAATGCATCCTTTTTCATGATTTTTATAGAAATGTGTTGCTTTACTAATAATGATCAGTTTCTTAAAGATGGCCTATTTCATGCAAAGATTGAACTGATCCAATGGTGTTTACTGATAATAACTTCACATGATACAGGCCACCTCTGCTCACATTTTCAAGCTCATTTTTTTTTTTGGTAGATTTTCATTTTTGTCGTTGCTGTTATGTTTGCTTATGTCTTCAAATTACCAAAGTAGATACATGGCTAGTACACTGAGGTGTACATGTAGTGAGGGACTACAACTTAGAATAGCATTATAAATGGAAACAGAGAAGGAAATGGCAACCAGCTCCAATAATTTTGCTTGGAAGATCCCATGGACAGAGGAGCCTGGTGGCCTACAGTCCATGGGGTTGCAAGAGTCGGACATGACTAAGCAACTGAACAGCAAGAACAGTAAGTGGAAAGAGTGCTCAGGTATCCAGTGTAAATACAAATCATGAATCTTTAAAGGATGAAGCAAATGAAGTTGGCCTGGTAACCAAAAGGGAACATGTAATTAGAAGCGCGACAACAAATAACTGAAAACTGGATTTGACTGCCCAAATTAACCATCATTAGTCCTTAGTGTGTTGAGTAGTATGACATTTAGTCAAAGAATAATAGGAAATATCGAAGCTTTTGTGTTCTTGTAAAAACAACCTAGTCACCTTTCTGATATCCCCATTTAGATGTGTGTTTGTTTTCTGTTATTCTCCAATCAAGCACAAAATTACGATTTCTGCTTCTCTAGTAGAACGGGAGGACAGAATGAAAGACTGGGTTGTGCAACTTTTACTATAAGCTGGTCATACAAGAGATTTGTGAAGCTAATCATAAGTCAAAAACCATTCTTAGAGAAAGAATATAACACTAATAATTGGTTGAATTCTTTCATCAAGTGATATTATGGCTGTGTGTTAGGTAACATTGATTTCATATGGAAGCTGCAGTTCTGTTTCACGAGTGCATCTGTGGCTCTTGCATGAGCATATGACTTACAGGGGTCAATAAGAAAATAACTTTATCCTCTCACACCCTCCCACAATCTCTCATCACCCTTGAAACACACTCAGTGGGGCTTGCTACTTCATACTCCCTATATTGAAAGACATTTGGGATCCTTTGCTTTTTAGACATGAAATAAAATCCTCTAATGCTCTGGCTTCCCTGGTGGCTCAATGGTAAAATATCCTGTAATGTTTAATATTCAAATAATCTTTGTTCAGGAGTTCATGTACCTAGTCTAGGCAATGAGCAAAAACACCTCTCAAACGTCATCTTCTTATCTCCCTCGGTGTGAGGCAGGTCTGGTAATAGATTTCTTCTTTGATTTCCTGCCTTGAATTTTTCCTCTACCCCTCCACAACTGCAGTTGCAAGTTGTGTTTTTCTTGAGACAGAAGCCTGCATACTTTGGCTTCAGTTTTCTCTTAATAGTGTGGAAACATTTTGAGTTAACACCCTCTGGTCTTTGATGATAGACAAAGCTGCTTCCTGTTATGGAGGTGAATATAGATCCTACTGTTAACTCCCTCCCCCACCGCTACTACCAGACACACCACTTCTCCTGATGGGCACGATGTATTTTCCCTCAAATAGTCATGTAGGTGACTGTTGCTGTTCTGAGTTTCATCCTATGTTGGTTTAGTACTTCCTTCCAGAAGTTTTTCTGGGAAGAATTAAAATGTCCCCAGGCCGGCTCTTTTCCTCACCTGGCCTCTCATGTTCATGAGACAGGCTCATTCATCCTGACCTCCTCTTGAGAGTAAGTGCAGCTCCTAACATGGGTCATTCTCTATCCTTTCTCCTTTGCCCGATGACCACAGACTTTCCTCCTTAGGTTTTCTATGTTACTAATATTCTACACAGTCTCATATTTTTGATCTATTCACTGTGCCCTAACTCTTCTAAACTCTGAGAATCATATCTTAAAACTTCCAAGTGATCACTTGGAGGATTATCTCACCAGGCTTGAGAATTTCCTGTCTTTTAGGAAGAGGGGTGAGAAAGAAAGACAAAAAAACCCAAAAAACAAAAAAACACTATAAAATTTTAAGAATTCCTTCAATTTTATTTTCAATTTTCAATACCTTTAGTTGATTTCCTAGCCAAGGGTTTTATAATCTGGAGGTAAGTGATGGTTGCAAAACTATCTTTATACCTATCTGTTGCAAATCCTGGAAAGAGTTGGTATCTTTTTTCTTTTTTGAATGGAAGTTTGGTGGATGTTATTGTGGTGGTCTTGAAGAGAGATCCACCAAAAATGGAGACAAAAGGAATCCCATTTTAATAGCCTACAATACATGAATTTTTAATACAATTGTGTTTATCATTGAAAACATGTACTTCAGAAGACATGAACATTTAATTAATCATTGATCATTTTGCAGTAAGTGAAGCAACATTAGAAAAATCACCTTGGAACCAGAACAATGATCACCCACTAAGTATGCATTGGTCAAGGTCTTTTCTATGAGAATGAAGTAAATTGTATGGGAACAACAGAGAACTGTTGGTTAGCTACAATTTTATCTCAATTCAGCATTAAAGATGCTATAGAGAACTATTACTATGTTAATACTGAAGTTACTGAAAGGCTTCTTCAATGTCATGAATGAATGACTTTTTAGTGAGGTGATTTTTCAAAGAAAAAATATTCTATCTGTGTAAATGATAACTTACTTGATTTATTGAGAAATTATGTAAAACATGAAACTTATAGAACCAGAAAACCGATGAAACGGCAAACCTTCAGTTCAGTTCAGTTCAGTTGCTCAGTCGTGTCTGACTCTTTGCAACCACATGAACTGCAGCACGCCAGGCCTCCCTGCCCATCACCAACTCTCAGAGTTTACTCAAACTCATGTCCATCGAGTCGGTGATGCCATCCAGCCATCTCATCCCCTGTCGTCCCCTTCTCCTCCTGCCTCCAATCCCTCCCAGCATCAGGGTCTTTTCCAATGAGTCAACTCTTCACATCAGGTGGCCAAAGTACTGGAGTTTCAGCTTCAGCATCAGTCCTTCCAATGAACACCCAGGACTGATCTCCTTCAGGATGGACTGGTTGGATCTCCTTGCAGTCCAAGGGATTCTCAAGAGTCTTGTCCAACACCACAGTTCAAAAGCATCAGTTTTTCAGCGCTCAGCTTTCTTCACAGTCCAACTCTCACATCCATACATGACCACTGGAAAAACCATAGCCTTGACCAGATGGACCTTTGTTGGCAAAGTAATGTCTCTGCTTTTTAATATGCTATCCAGGTTGGTCATAACTTTCCTTCCAAGGAGTAATCGTCTTTTAATTTCATGGCTGCAATCACCGTTTGACAAACCTTAGCTATTCATTAACGTTGAATACCCTGAATCTAATTATAGAGTATTAATATTACAATTATTAGATTTAAAAATAAAATAGAATTTCTTAAAGGAAATTCATATTTTTCATTGTTGAGAAAAATAAGCTAAGAGTGCATTATTGTTGTTGCTGTTGTTCAGTTGCCAAGCTGTGTCTGACTCTTTGCAACCCCGTGGACTGCAGGACGCCAGGCTCCCCTGTCCTTCCCTATCTCCTGGAGTTTACTCAAATTCATGTCCGTTGACTAGGAGATGCTCTCTCATTCTCTGCCAACTCCTTCTCCTCTTGCCTTCCAGTCTTTCCCACCATCAGGTTCTTTTCCAATGAATCATCTCTTCCCATCAGGTAGCCAAAGCATTGAAGCTCAGCTTTAGCGTCAATCCTTTCAATGAATATTCAGGGTTGATTTCCTTTAGGATTGACTGGTTTAATCTTGTAGCCCAAGGGACTCTAAACAGTCTTCTCCTGCACCACAGTTTGAAAGCATCAATTCTTCAATCCTCAGCCCTTTTTATGGCTCAGCTGCTAAGTCGTGTCTGACTCTTTGACCCTGTGGACTGTAGCCTGCCAGGCTCTTCTCTCCATGGGATTTCCCAGGTAAGAGTAGTGGAGTGGGTTGTCATTTCCTTCTCCAGGGGATCTTCCCCACCTGGGGATCAAAACCCAGTCTTCTGTGTCTCCTGCATTTGCAGGCAGAATCTTTACTGCCGAGCCACCTGGGAAGCCCCTCCTTTATAGTTGACAGTTAAAGAAATTATTTTCAAATTTTTAATCACATGTGAAGAAATATTTCCAGAGGTGAGTACAACCAAGAGATGTGTAAGAATTTAATGTAGCCATCACTTATTTCTCTTTTGAATGTCAGGTGATTTTGGACATGGCATCTGATGATATGCTTATATAAACCTTCAGTGAGAAATATCTTCATAAGTCAGGAGATGTTTTAAATATAAATATAAATATCTAGAAATATTTGACAGGTGCTACCAGACATTTGTTTCCCTGGTGGCTCAGCTGGTAACAAATCTGCCTGCAATGAGGGAGACCTGGGTTTGATTCCTGGGTTGGGAAAATCCCCTGTGGAAGGGAACGGCTACCCACTCCAGTATTCTGGCCTGGAGAATTCCATGGACTGTATAATCTACTTGGTTGCAAAGTGTCGACCACGACTGAGTGACTATCACTTCACATCACTTCAGTTCACCAGACATTTGCTGCTGTTACTGAGAATCTATGCTTGTGACATTATATTTTCTAATTTAGTAAAAAGAAAGGGAAGGAAAAACAAGATGATAAGCAAACAAGATAGTTGAACCAGCCATAGTTTCTAAAACAAAAATTTTAAATTTAAAACAAAATTTATGAGAAAATCTTTCTCCTTGCCTTTCTTCATTATATATGACAGTAATGTTTTAAATATTTTATTGTGCTTATTCAATAATTTTCAAAAATGTTTGTTTAATATATTTGCCTAAAGTTTGCTGTCAGTGCTAAATGGCCATTATATGACCTGGACATTTAATTATCAACACTTTCCCCCATCGTTGTACACCTGACACTTCAGTTCAGTTCAGTCACTCAGTTGTGTCCAACTCTTTGTGACCCCATGAATCGCAGCACGCCAGGCCTCTCTGTCCATCACCAGCTCCCGGAGTTTACTCAAACTCATGTCCATTGAGTCGGTGATGCCATCCAGCCATCTCATCCTCTGTCGTCCCCTTCTCCTCCTGCCCACAATCCCTCCCAGCATCAGGGTCTTTTCCAATGAGTCAACTCTTCTCATGAGGGGGCCAAAGTATTGGAGTTTCAGCTTCAACATCAGTCCTTCCAGTGAACATCCAGGACTGATCTCCTTTAGGATGGACTGGTTGGATCTCCTTGCAGTCCAAGGGACTCTCAAGAGTCTTCTCCAACACCTCAGTTCAAAAGCATCAATTATTTGGCGCTCATCTTTCTTCACAGTCCAACTCTCACATCCATACATGACCACTGGAAAAATCATAGCCTTGACTAGACAGACCTTTGTTGGCAAAGTAATGTCTCTGCTTTTTAATATGCTGTCTAGGTTGGTCATAACTTTCCTTCCAAGGAGTAAGCTTCTTTTAATTTCAAGGCTGCAGTCACCGTCTGCAGTGATTTTGGAGCCCTCTATATAACAAGGAATTGTTACAAAACATTTGTCAAGTCAACAAGAAGCAGAATTTGCAAGTGGTAAGTGCTGTGAAATGAAGTATGTCTCTTTCAAATTTATATGCTAGAAGCTCTAACCTCCAGCATAACTGTATTTGGAGACAGGGCTTTTAGGAGCTAATTAGATTAAATGAGATCATAAGGGTAGGGACTTAATCTGATAGAATTGGTGGCTTTATAAAATGTGAAAAATTTCTGTCTCTCTTTTTCTCTGTCTCTTGTCACCATGTGAGAATACAGAGAAAAGGTAACTGTCTGAAAATCAAAAAGAGAGCCCTCACCAGAATTGGATGGACTAGCACTTGATCTTGGTCTTCCTAGCCCCCCAAAACATGAGAAAATAAATTTCTGTCTCTTAAATCCCTCAATCTATGATATTTATTATGGCAGCTCCAGCAAACCAATACTGGTGGAACCTAAAATAGTATAGCTGCTATGAGAAACACTATGGCAGTTCTTTTACTTTTTCAAAAATTTAAAATAGAATTATTGTATAATTCTGCAATTCACCTTCTGGGTATATATCCAAATTAATTGAGAACAGGATATCTCAAAGGATATTTGTATACCCATGTTCATAGCAGCATTATTTATGATACTGAAGAGATGAAAGCAAACCAATGGTCCATCAATGAATGAAAAGATAAAGAAAATATGATGTTCGCATGTGCTCTACTGTGCCAGGTCACTTCAGTCGTGTCTGACTCTTTGCAACCCCATGGACTGTAGCCCACCAGGCTCCTCTGTCCATGGGATTCTCCAGGCAAGAATACTGGAGTGGATTGCCATGCTCTCCTCCAGGAGGTCTTCCTAACCCAGGGATGGAAACTGCATCTCCTGCGGCTCCTGTATTGAGGAGAGATTCTTTACTGCTGAGCCACCTGAGAAGCCCACATGCGTTATTATTAAGCCTTAAAAAAAGGCAGTTGTGACACATGTTATAACATAGATGAGACTGTGGACATCTTGTTAAGTGAAATCAGCCGGTCACACACAGAAAAAAGAAAGAAACAAAAACTAAATACTGTGTAATTCTACTTACGTGAGGTATCCATAGTAGTCAAATTCATAGGAACAGAAAGTAGAACAGTGAATATCAGGGTCTAAGAAGAGGGAGGGAGTGGGAAATTATTATTTAATGGGTATAGAATTTCAAGAAACAATGTGAGCATACTTAACACAATTGAACTGTACACTTAAAAATAGTTTCAACGAAAATTTTATGCTATATGTATTTTATTTTAGTTTTAAAATTAAAAAAAAAAAATCTTAAGAAAGTTTTCTGACCAGATTTACTGTGAGAATCTGCAAAAGCTGAGTCCTTCACCAAATACATTTCCAACAATCAGAAACATCAGTTGTTAATCACAGTCAACTATTTATTCCAAAGGTCCTGTAAATTTATACACTTATCTACATTGAGATTAAAAATAGTCTAGAATAATGGTTTGAGGCCCTATATTTTTGCACGTCTAAGAAAATTGTGTTTCTTTCTTTCTTTGACAGAATTGGGAGTTTGAAGAAAAAAATAATGGAAAGCCTTTGCATCAGGAAATTAAATGCTGCATTGTGCAATATTTGTGAGTCTGAGATATTTAGGTTTATATCATAGCCATGTGTTTTCAATATGTGTACATCAGTGGACACTTTACTCTTTGTATCCTGTTGTGCTGAAGATTTCAAAGCACTTTATGAATAACAATTTCCTGAGATGCAAGCTTCTGGAAACACAATCTGTTTTTTTTTTTTTTTTTCCTTTCCCCCTAAGAAGGGTGAATGTGCTTCATCTTGAAAGGTATAGTGGGAAAACGTGGAAAAGAAACCTTGCCTGTGTGTAGGGGCAGATTTGGAGAATGGGATGTGAGGAAACAGGAGGAAAAATGTGTTCCCCTTTGGTCTCTGGAGGCAAAGTTTACAAAAACAATATAAAATGAGACTACTTATAATGGCATTGAAAAATGATAAATCCATACTATCTTCCCTGAGTAAATTAATGAGTGAAAGAGTGGACAAAACAGGGAGAACTGAATATTGGGGATTGTGTATGACCGTGAGAAACGCTTAGTTCCTGACACTGAAGAGCTTCCTGTGTATTGGTTTCCTCTTGCCGTGTAATGAATTACCACGGATGGAGCAGCTTAAAACGAAATGGCTGTATTACCTCACAGTTATGTAGGTCGGTCTTTCGGGCAGTGATCAGATGGGTTCTCTGCTCAGGGGCTTATTAAGCTGTGATGGAGGTGCTGGGACTGCAGTTCATCCGGTGCTCAGAGAGTCTTCCAACCTCACTGCTGCTGGAAGAATTCATCTCCTTGAGGCTGTAGGACTGACCTTCTTTCTGGTGATGGCCCTTAGCTCCTGGTACAGTTCAGTTCAGTTCAGTCGCTTATTCCTGTCCAACTCTTTGCAACCCTATGGACTGCAGCACAACAGGCCTTTCTGTCCATCACCAACTCCCAGAGTTTACTCAAACTCATGTCCATCCATCGAGTCAGTGATGCCATCCAACCATCTCATCCTCTGTCGTCCCCTTCTCCTCCCGCCTTCAATCTTTCCCAGCATCAGGGTCTTTTCAAATGAGTCAGTTCTTCACATCAGGTGGCCAAAGTATTGCAGTTTTAGCTTCAGCATGAGTCCTTCCAATGGATATTCAGGACTGATTTCTTTTAGGATTGACTGGTTAGATTTCCTTGCAGTCCAAGGGAGTCTCAAGAGTCTTCTCCAACACTGCAGTTTAAAAGTACCAATTCTTTGGTGCTCAGCTTTCTTTATAGTCCAACTCTCACATCCAAATATGATTACTGGAAAAACCATAGCTTTGAATAGACGGACCTTTGTTGGCAAAGTAATATCTCTGCTTTTTAATATGTTATCTAGGTTGGTCATAACTTTTCTTCCAAGGAGTAAGTGTCTTTTAATTTCATGGCTGCAATTACCGGATGCAGTGATTTTGGAGCCAAAAATAAATGAATAAATAAAATCTGTCACTGTTTCCATTATTTTCCCATCTATTTGCCATGAAGTGATGGGACTAGATGTCATGATCTTAGTTTTCTGAATGTTGAGTTTTAAGTCAACTTTTTCACTCTCCTCTTTTACTTTCCTCAAGAGGCTCTTTAGTTCCTCTTTGCTTTCTTCTATAAGGATAGTGTCATCTGCATATCTGAGGTTATTGATATTTCTCCCGGCAATCTTGATTCCAGCTTGTGCTTCATCCTGCCCGCCATTTCACATGATGTATTTTGCATATAAGTTAAATAAGCAGGGTGACAACATACAGCCTTGATGTACCCCTTTCCTGATTTGGAACCAGTCTGTTGATCGATGTCCAGTTCTAACTGTTGCTTCTTGACCTGCATACAGATTTCTCAAAAGGCAGGTCAGCTGGTCTGGTAGTCCCATCTTTTAAGAATTTTCCACAGTTTTTAGTGATCCACAGAGTCAAAGGCCTTGCCGTAGTCAATAAAGCAGAAGTAGATGTTTTTCTGGAACTCTCTTGCTTTTTTGATGATCCGATAGATGTTGGCAATTTGATCTCTGCATCCTCATGGATTAATGCAAAGCAAACTCATTGGTAACCTAAATTATAGTCTCCATATTTCTATTCCATATGTAAAGTTATGTAATCACAGGAGTGATAACCTATAATATTTAAAGGTTTTATTCACACTAAAGAGAAGGCACCTGATGCAAACAGCTGACTCTTTGGAAAATTCCCTGATGCTGGGAAAGACAGAGGGCAGGAGAAGAGAGTGTCAGAGGATGAGATAACTGGATGGCATCGCCAATGCAATGAATATGAACTTGGTGAAACTCTGGGAGTGGGTGATGGTCAGCGACACCTGGAGTGTTGCAGTTCATGGGGTTTCAAAGAGTCAACACGACTGGGCGACTGAACAGCAACAAAAGGGAGGCAGTAATACATGATGGAGCAGGAATCCCGGAGGGTTCATCTTAGAATTCTGGTTCCCTTATCAGAGAGTTGTTGTCATTTAAGTTGTGTCCAATTCTTTTGCAACCCTATGGACTAGAACCTGCCAGTAATTTCCTGCCAGGTACTCTACCTCAGTCCATGGGATTTCCCAGGCAAGAATAGTGAAGCATGTTGCTATTTCCTTCTCCAGGGGATCTTCCCAAACCAGGGATTGAACCCACATCTCCTGCACTGCAGGAAGATTCTTTACTGCTGAGACATGTGGGAAGCCCATATCAAAGAGAGAGGTAGATAAATATTTAATGCACTATTTTTAAATGGCAAACATTAGGAGTTACCTATTTAGGAGCTGTGAAGACCAGAGGAGGGGCCCTTGGCTGAGTCTGAGGATATAAGATACCTTGGAGAATATAAGGCCACTTGTATTGGCTATGGAATAGCCATGGTCATGGAAGCTACGCAAGACTAAGGTAGGCAAAATAGGTTGAGGTGGGCATGGACGAGCTCAGAAGAGACTGGAGAAACACTGCTTCAGAGGGTTGTAAAGAGGATAAAGAATAACACAGAAGCCAAAGAGGTCAAAAATGGTAACAAAGAGTGAGTGACTCTATTAGTGTCTTAAGGTTGCATCCTTAAAATACCACAAAATAGGTGGCTTAAAACAACAGAAATGAAAACCCTCATAGTGAAATCCCTGGAGGATGAGTATCTGAAATCAGGATGGCTAATGGGAATGCTGTATAGCACAAGGGGCCCAGCTCGCTACTCTGTGGTGACCTAGATGGGTGGGATGGAGAGTGGGGAGGATGTCCAAGGTAGAGGGGATATATGAACGCTGTACTGATTCCCTTCATTGTACAGTGGAAACTAACAGAGCATTGTAAAGCAGTTATACCCCAATTTTAAAAAGTATTGACACAACCATGTTCCCTGTGAAAGTTCCAGGGGAGGAATTTTCTGTTCTCTTCTTTTTTTTTCCTAATTAATTTTTATTGGAGTATAGTTGCTTAACTCCTTTTCTTTTCTTAGCTTCTGGTGGCTGCCTATAAATCTTGCCTTTCCTTGGATTGTCAATGCATCTCTCCATTCTCTGCCTCTGTCTTTACATAATCTTCTTCCCTGCATGTCTGGACACCAGTTATTTCATTTGGGCCCACTCTAATCCCATTCTAGTCCAGTGTGAACTTATCTTTACTTGATGGCATTTGCAAAGACCCTGTTTCTAAATATGTTGACACTAATAAGTTCTGGGATGAGAATTATAACTTATTTTATGGAAAGGGAGGCACAAGTCAACTAATGATCAAAAGGAATAGAGAACAAAGGAATGATAAAAATGTAAAGGTGATTTCTGGCTTTACCTGGGAATTTAAGGGTGAGTTCTGTCTGAGGGGATTGGAAGCCCAGTGGCAGTGGTTGATTGGAGAATGGGTGGTGCAGAAATACAGACCTGGAAGCAAAAAGAGCAAGTGAGAACTTAGAGGAATCCATGTCTGGGATCAAGGGAGGTGTTGACAATTTTTAGGTAAAAACGGCAGCAGATAAAGATAAGTACAGAGGACTTACATGGTGGCCCAGTGGTTGAGACTCCATGCTCCCACTGCAGGGGGAGTGGGTTCAATCCCTGGTTGGGGGAAGATCCCACATGCCATGCGAAGTGGCCAAAAAAGAAAAAGATGGGTCTAGACATGACCACTCCTTGGGGAATGTCTGGTAATTACAACTCACTGCTCATGGGCTCAATATGCTTCATGAATTAGGATTTGAGACTGAGGAAGAGACCACTGGTGGGGGGTGGGCTCTTGAGGAGAGCAGTGATTCAGCAGTAAAGAATCCATCTGCCAATATAAGAGATTCAGTTTCGATCCCTGACTTGGGAAGATCTCCTGGAGAAGGAAATGGCAACCCCCTTCCAGTATTCTTGCCTGGAGAATTCCATGAACAGAGGAACCTTTTACAGTCCACGCGGCTGCGAAAGAGTGAGGCAAGACTTATTGATTAAACAATCACAACACCATGAAAGAGAACTAACCTGTGATGCTGAGGCCCAGCTGAAGTTGGAGACCGCTATGTGCAATGCAGACATCAGCAGCTGGGGAAGCTCCTTATCAAGACTATTAGATTAAACAGAACACTACCCTTCTGTGGGAGCCAGGGCTGGCTACCTAATTTGCAGGACCTGCCACAAAATGAAGATAAGGAGCCCCTTGATCACAAAGCAGGAGGAAGTTTTTTCCTTCCTTCTCTCTCTTCTCCTGTTGTGGTCTTTTTTAATTGACTATTTAATGTTATGGTGCTCCCTCTGACTTCAGAAGACCTGTGGGTGATGTGAACACTCACAAGGTCTCAGGGCCCCACTCCACACTTGGGATACGGGGAGCAGGCACCCAACCATGACCTTCTCCATCTCTTTCTTATCCAGGCCCCTCTGGCAGTGAAGGCTGCTGGTGGTTGCTGGGTGGGGATTGGAGAACAGGCATGTAAGAGTCTCTCCTAGGAGGGTGAGGAGGGCTCATGCAGGCAGAGAGGCTCCGAGTCCCTGACACCCCCTCCATTATCCCATCGGACAAGTTCTAAGACTCAAATGCAAAGGTGAAATTATTAATAATTTCAAGATGGTGAGTGGTGAGCAATAAATCCCAAGTTGGGGATCGATCACCTTCTGAGTGGGTGACCTTGTGTGACTACACTGGTCTCCTCCCCAGGAAGCCAGCCCCAGTGGATACATCAGGTGGAGTGTGTAAGGCAGAGGATAAGGTAGGTTCGATGGAGTCCAGGGAGATGTTATCCAGAGGGTTCCAGGTTGAGGGTGGAAGGAAGAGATGACAGAAATATTCTGATAGAAGGAGTGCAGGAATGAGGAACTAGGAATGCAATGGAGTTGAAAAGAGTGAGGAGTGTGAAAGAGCTGACACTGTAGGAGATGATGATCTCAGAGTGAGATGTGAGTCAGACATTTTGGTGGTCATGGTACAGGAGGCTGAAATGGAATAAAATGCAAAGAATTCTGTTCCTGGCAATGCAGGTGCCCCAAGGATGGATATCAATGTAGGTTTATCATCATCTTCCCTCCCTGTTCTCCTCCCAACCCCCATTCTTCTTCCGTTTACCAAGATCTCTGTAGAAAGTCAGGGGAAAATTGAATCATGATGTTTTAACTTGCGAGCACTACTAATTTCTCACCATCTCCTACAGCTCCCCAAATGTACATACACAAGCCATCAATTTGCGTGAGTTGAATATGTGAAACCATACCCTGGAGTTCAAATATCACAGAACTGCTTTCTTTTATTCTAAAACAAAATCACAAATGTGGTATGGGAGACGCATAAATGCAACCCTGTGTTATTTGTGTGACCTTGTTCTTGGTATCTCTAAAGGCAACGTGGAAATGCAACACACATAACAAATACCTCTAACTAGAGAAACAGGCCACTCAGAAAAAGTGGACTCTAGTGATTCTTTCAGGATGTTTTCTTATTGTTAAAGTTCACAAAGTTAGCAAAATGCTGGGAGGCTGGATCTGAGAAAAAGCAATGAGTGCAAAGCCAACTAAGACATAACTACAAGAAAGAAATGAATGTCAAGGAGCTGTAATTTCCTTATATTTCTACATTCAAAGAACCAATGCCCTCTATCAAATCTCAATTAGAGTTTATATTTTCTGATACATCTTCATCTATAGATGAAAACATTGTACTGAAAGAGAAGCCGGCAGACCCACTTGAACTCTGAATACATATAAGTTTAAGGCTGAAGCATTTTGTTAAAAAGAATTATTAGGATATGGTGACAGCACTTTTTTTTTTTTTCCTCAGAGGAAGCAGATTAAGACACATCATTTGAAGACCAAGTACCCGATAGGAAAGAGCATAGAAAGGGATGGTGAAAATGTTTCTTTTTTTAATTGCCATAATTATGGGGGTCACACCTGCCTGGACTCTCTCCCATCAGCTTGCAGTAAGGCACTGACATTTTAAGTGGACATTCGGGTGGACGCTAGGAAGGAGGAAAAGGAGAACAGCAATGGTACCTCTTGGGTGATTTTAGTGCTACCTGTAATCCTAAGTGCAATCTTGTGGTTAAACTTTTCTGATGGCATTAAACACTGACCAGTAGGTACTCATTAACAATATCCAGTCTATCAGAGGATCAGTTTCATAGCCTGTGTTAGTCCCCTGGCTGAATTTCTGGTTTTAAGTATCAAATTCTTCCTGGTATTTCAGAATAGATGCAATAGTACACAAATCAGGTTACAAAAAATAAACAAAAAGTATTTCATAGAAGATTCTCAATGCTACTTTTTCTCTGGATCTCTCTTTTGCTAAATGATAGGGTTTCGTAGACGAAAATAAAATCCCATTCAAATTTTAAACCAAGTGCAATTTATTATATTTAGATGATGGATGAGATTGTTTCAGGGAAAATGTGCATTTATCTATTTATATAATCAAAACATATTTCAGAGACATGTTTAAAAATAGCATCCTGGTGGCTCAGACGGTAAAGGATCTGCCTTCAATGCTGGAGACCCCAGTTCAATCCCCAGGTCAGGAAGATCCCCTGGGGAGCAGCTGCAACCCACTCCAGTATTCTTGCCTGGAAAATCCCATGGACAGAGGAGCCTGGTGGGCTACAGTCCATGGGGTTGCAATGAGTAGGACACAACTGAACGACTAACACTTTCACTTTCTAAAGAGTTGGTATCTTCTTGAAACACAAAGCTTTTTCAAAGCATATCAGTTCTTGAAACAAGATGCTTGCTGCTCATCTAACAGGAGAGGGAAAGATCCATCAAATTGTCAGACATTAGGGGTTTAAGTGCAAGTGGATTCTTTTCGGCTCATTCAGGTGGCTCCAACCGGGCAATGAATTTGCTTTGCGATACCATTAGATGGCCTGGAGTTCTTAATTACCAAACAAATGGAAAGTTGCTGCCTGGTGCTGACAGTTCCTTTGTGCATCATCTTTACAGAACATGAATGATTAATGGAATTTTCCCAACACAGTCAAAGTTGTTTACTGATGGAATTAAAGCTGAAATTGGCAAGGTCCTAGTGGGAAGACTTTTGTTATAATGTCATGGACCTGCCAAGCTCTCCAGATGAAAAATAGGAACAATTAGTGATGGCTCTTAGCAGTTCTCAATATTCTTTGGGTTTGATCTCAATTGAAAGTCATCTTATTCGGATGCTGTATTGAAGTAAGGTACTGACAGTCAGTCTCTCTTTGTGGCTTATAAACATCAGTGACAGGGTCTGTGTCCTGATGAAAGCCCTGTGCCCAGCCAAGTAGTAAGGTGACACCTTTCCAAAACCTGAGCCAGAGAAAATGATCAAGGTACAGATCTATTCATTTTGGCTTTTTTAGTCTAGAAGCCCCAGTACATTTCTTCTTAAGCTCAAGCCAGCTGGTCCAGACATCAGTGGAAGATGTTATCCCAGAAGGGGAAGATTGTTAATACCTAGCTTTATGAATAGCTGTGGCTCTAGAGACAGAATCTTCTTAGTGATTTGGATAAGAAAAAAAGAATGGTAGAAGCTAAAAGAATAACTAGTTAAGCATAATTAAGGAGAACTTTCTATCTATTCCAGGTTTTTCTCTCAATCTCTGCCTGCTATGCCCGGTTACACACTTTTAATTCTGTGTCTTATAATTTCTTGCCAATATATTGCAAGAATTTGACTCAGCTCTGTTACCCCCTTCACAGGCATACATCTGTCTAGTTCCATAACAAAAATCACTGCAGCTTGATTTTTCTCAGCCAAGAGTAGCTTGCAAACAATCACCTCTCTAATTATTCCCAAAATTAACAGTGATCTCTGTAGCATGGTGGTATTTTTGGATTCTTGAGTCCAATGTTCCAGGCAATTGACTGTGGCAATGCAGATGGCCTTAATGCCTGGGCAATAGGACCAGGAATTTGCCTCAAAGTTAAGAACTGGCTGGTAAACTCATGGCCACTATTCTTACGATGTAAAACTGATCACACCAAACGAACCCAGAGTTGACATACTTGCACACTTTTTGGTGTTAATCAAAGCTGCCATTTCGCAATGAAAGAAAGATTTGGCAGAGTACATAGCTTCTTAATCCCCATCCAGATGAAAATTGTGGTTGCTTTTGTTACTAGTTTTGACTGGAAGTCATGGGCCCTCTGCTTGTACCTTTTGGCTTCGCTCAGCCAAATCAGCATGTGGTTTCATATAGAGAATTTATAAGTTGATATTGAGTCTGTTTACACATACATATATGTGTATGTGCATATATATACATACATATATGTATTATTTTATTTATTCACTTGTGGCTGCCCTGGGTCTTTGCTGCTGTGTACAGGCTTTCTCTAAGTTTCTCTAAGCCCCTGGTGAGCAGGGGCTATTCTTCTCTGCAGTGCTCAGGCTTCTCATTGCAATGGCTTCTCCTGCTGCAGAACATGGGCTCTGGGGCACTCGGGCTTCAGCATGGATGCTGTGGTGGTGCATGGATGAAGCTGTATATATTTTACTGAGTGATACACAGTTTAAACTATACTCTGAAGGTGAGTTTTCTCACTGTCCCCTAGAATAAATAGTTGTTTTTGAATTTTATATATAAGCCATCATGTGAAATGCTGACTCAGTTTTGGCTTGGAGTCTGGACAATAGTCAACTTACTTCGTTTTTCCAAAGAAAACTTTCTGAAAAAAACAACTGTTGCACATCAGTGACTTTGCAGCACTGAATGCTTTTGATATGGAACAAGCTCATTTGCAAAAAAATAACATATTGCATCCACATATTAAAGAATCCAGCATTATTGTGTTAAGTATTTGATTAAAAAAGCAAAAACAAACAAACAAACAAAAACTATTGGAAGACAATGGCTCATTTGTATGTGATAACACCAACCGAGTTCCAGGTAAGATTTGTGCTTGATAACTTTTGCTGATTTGGGGGTTGGTATGAATAACAGGATATCAGAGTGCTTCATTACTTTCAATTGCCAATAAACCTTGTCAAGTGTACTGTATGCCATTGCATGTTGTTTCCCTGTTGTTTATTAAAATCAGCTCCAAATAAATAAAAAAACAAAGGACACATTTTGATCCTTTTAAGGGCACTTGGGGCTGATCCTACATTCAGTGCTTTGCAGATCTCTCTACCTCTGAGTGAGCTGGTGTATTTTCACAGCTTCACCTATTCCATGGAAAGTGCCAGGCACCATGCAAGCAGGCAGATGCTAGGGCCATTAACTAGAAAACCATGTAGATTAACCTCCTCTATTAGCATGTGGTTCCAGTTTGGAAAGGGATGTGTGAGTTCTCTCAGTATGTTTCCAACATCATCAGAGAAATATAATCATCCCCCCTGGGAGAGCAGAAGGAACAACAGATCGCCAAGTATCTCAAATCCCCAAGGGAGGCATTATTGTATAATACCCACATTCTTTCTTTGCGTTATCTTACTGTTGGTTCATAACAAAAATCACTTGGGCAAATCAGGGTGTAAAGCATATAATATCTAAGAGAAAAAAGACTGCTTTTTCTCCCTAACTCAAAGTCCAGCTAGTGTTTAAAATCTGGCTCCTGACTCAGTTCAGTTCAGTTCAGTCACTCAGTTGTGACCGACTCTTTGCAACCTTATGGACTGTAGCATGCAATGCCTCCCTGTCCATCACCAACTCCCAGAGCTTACTCAAACTCCATGTTCATCACGTCGGTGATGCCATCCAACCATCTCATCCTCTGTCCGCCCCTTCTCCTCCTACTTTCCATCTTTCCCAGCATCAGGGTCTTTTCAAATGAGTCAGTTCTTTGTATCAGGTGGCCAAAGTATTGGAGTTTCAGCTTCAGCATCAGTGCTTCCAATGAATATTCAGGACTAATTTCCTTTAGGAAATCACTTGGATCTCCTTGCAGTCCAATGGACTCTCAAGAGTCTTTTCCAACATCACATTTCAAAATGTGTTCTTTCAAAATCAGTTCTTCGGTGCTCAGCTTTCTTTATAGTCCAACTCTCACATCCATACATGACTACTGGAAAAATCATAGCTTTGACTAGACAGACCTTTGTTGGCAAAGTAATGTCTCTGCTTTTTTTTTTTTAATTAATTAATTTATTTTTTCAGTGGGTTTGTCATACATTGACATGAATCAGCAATAGATCTACACGTATTCCCCATCCCGATGTCTCTGCTTTTTAATACGCTGTCTAGCTAGGTCATTGCTTTTCTTCCAAGAAGCAAGTGTCTTTTAATTTCATGGCTGAGGTCACCATCTGCAGTCATTTTGGAGCACCAAAAAAATAGTCTCTCACTGTTTCCATTGTTTCCCATGAAGTGATGGGACCGGATGCCATGATCTTAGTTTTCTGAATGTTGAGCTTTAAGCCAACTTTTTCACTCTCCTCTTTCACTTTCATCAAGAGGCTCTTTAGTTCTTCTTTGCTTTCTGCCATAAGGGTGGTGTCTTCTGTATATCTGAGGTTATTGATATTTCTCCCGGCAATCTTGATTCCAGCTTGTGCTTCATCCAGCCCAGCGTTTCTCATGATGTACTCTGCATATAAGTTAAATAAGCACGGTGACAATATATAGCCTTGATGTACTCCTTTACCTATTTGGAACCAGTCTGTTGTTCCATGTACATTTCTAACTGTTGCTTCTTGACCTGCATACAGATTTCTCAAGAGGCAGGTCAGGTGGTCTGGTATTTCCATCTCTTGAAGAATTTTCCACAGTTTGTTGTGATCCACACAGTCAAAGGCTTTGGCATAGCCAATAAAGCAGAAGTAGATGTTTTTCTGGAACTCTCACTTTTTCGATGATCCAGCAGATGTTGGCAATTTGATCTCTGGTTCCTCTGCCTTTTCTAAATCCAGCTTGAACAGCTGGAAGCTCACAGTTCACATACTGTTAAAGCCTGGCTTGGAGAATTTTGAGCATTACTTTGCTAGCGTGTGAGATGAGTGCATTTGTGCAGTAGTTTGAGTATTCTTTGGCATTGCCTTTCTTTGGGATTAGAATGAAAACTGACCTTTTCCAGTCCTGTGGCCACTGCAGTTTTCCAAATTTGCTGGCATATTGAGTGTAGCACTTTCAGAGCATCATCTTTTAGGATTTGAAATAGCTCGACTGGAATTCTGTCACCTCCACTAACTTTGTTCATAGCGATGCTTCCTAAGGCCCACTTGAGTTTGCTTTCCAGGATGTCTGGCTCTAGGTGAGTGATCACACCATCATGATTATCTGGGTCATGAGGATCTTTTTTGTATAGTTCTTCTGTGTATTATTGCCACCTCTTCTTAATATCTTCTGCTTCTGTTAGGTCCATACCATTTCTGTCCTTTATTGTGCTCATTTTTGCATGAAAATTTCCCTTGGTAGCTCTAATTTTCTTGAAGAGATCTCTAGTCTTTCCCATTCTCTTGTTTTACTCTATTTCTTTGCACTGATCACTGAGGAAGGCTCTCTTATTTTTCCTTGCTATTCTTTGGAACTCTGCATTCAAATGAGTATATCATTCCTTTTCTCCTTTGCCTTTAGCTTCTCTTCTTTTCTCAGCTATCTGTAAGGCCTTGTCAGACAACCATCTTGCCTTTTTGCTTTTATTTTTTGGGGGATGGTCTTGATCACTGCCTCCTGTACAATGTCACAAATCTCCATCCATAGTTGTTCAGGCACTCTGTCTATCAGATCTAATCCCTTGAATCTACTTGTCACTTCCACTGTGTCATCATACGGGACTTGGTTTAGGTCACACCTGAATAGTCTAGTGATTTTCCCTACTTAATAATTTAAGTCTGAATTTGGCAATAAGGAATTCATGGTATGTGCCACATTCAGCTCCTTGTCTTGTTTTTGCTGACTGTGTAGAGCTTCTCCATCTTTGGCTGCAAAGAATATTTTCAATCTGATTTTGTTATTAACCATCTGGTGATGTCCATGTATAGAGTCTTCTCTTGTGTTGTTGGAAGAGGGTGTTTGCTATGACCAGTGCATTCTCTTGGCAAAACTCTATTAGCCTTTGCCCTGCTTCATTCTGTACTTCAAGGCCAAATTTGCCTGTTACTCCAGGCATTTCTTGAATCCCTACTTTTTCATTCCAGCCCCTATAATGAAGAGGACATGTTTTTTGGGTGTCAGCTGTAGAAGGTCTTGTAGGTCTTCATAGAACTGTTCAACGTCAGCTTTTCAGTATTACTGGTTGGGACATAGACTTGGATTACTGTGATATTGAATGGTTTGCCTTGGAAACGAACAGAAAGCTTTCTGTGATTTTTGAGATTGCATCTGAGTACTGCATTTTGGACTCTTGTTGACTATGATGGCTATTCCATTTCTTCTAAGGGATTCTTGCCCACAGTAGTAGATATAATGGTCATCTGAGTTAAATTCGCCCATTCCCGTCCATTTTAGTTCATGACTCCTAAAATGTCGATGTTCACTCTTGCTGTCTCCTGTTTGATCACTTCCAATTTGCCTTGATCCATGGACCTAAGATTCCAGATTCCTGTGCAGTATTGCTCTTTATAGCATTGGACTATACTTCTATCACCAGTCACATCCACAACTGGGTGTTGTTTTTGCTTTGTCTCCGTCTCTTCATTCTTTCTGGAGTCATTTCTCCACTCTTCTCCAGTAGCATTTTGGGCACCTACCAACCTGGGGAGTTCATTTTTCAGTGTCATACACTTTTACCTTTTCATCTGTTCATAGGGTTCTCAAGGCAAGAATACTGAAGTGGTTTGCCGTTCCTTTCTCCAGTGGACTACATTTTGTCAGAACTCTCCACCGTGATCCGTCAGCCTTGGCCCTACATGACTTGGCTCATAGTTTTATTGAACTAGACAAGGTTGTGGTCCATGTGATTAGTTTGGTTAGTTTTCTGTGATTGTGGTTTTCATTCTGCCTGCCCTCTTATGGATATGTGTATATTCTGGCAAGTAGTAATTTTTACAGGTGAAGGTTAAAATCAGAGACTATTTGTTACTGAATGTAAGTGTATGTGCCTGAAGCACAGTGATGCCAAATAAGCCAAAACGTTGGGGTTTGGAGCTGAGAAAGGTTTATTGCAGGGCCACATAAGGAGAAGGGTGACTTGTTCCCCCAAAGCCCTGAATTCCTTGAAGGGTTTCAGCAAAGTACTTTTTAAAAAATTTATTTTTGCTGTTGTTGCTTAGTCACTAAGTTGTGTCTCTTTGTGACCTCATGGACTGCAGCACACCAGGCTCCTCTGTCCTCCACTATCTCCCAGAGTTTGCTCCAGTTCATGGCCACTGAGTCAGTGATGCTATCTAACCATCTCATCCTCTGTCACCATCTTCTCCTTTTGCCTTCAGTCTTTCCCAGCATCAGTGTCTTTTCCAGTAAGTCAGCTCTTTGCATCAGGTGGCCAAAGCATTGGAGCTTCATCTTCTGCATCAGTCCTTCCAATGAATATTCAGGGTTGGTTTCTTTTACAATTGACTGGTTTGATCTCTTGCAGTCCAAGGGACTCTCAAGAGTCTTCTCCAGCACCACAAATCAAAAGCATCAATTCTTTGACACTCAACCTTCTTTACGGTCCAATTCTATTTTAAATTGGAGGATAATTGCTTTACAATACTGTGTTGGTTTCCTCTGTACAACAATGTGAATCGGCCATAAGTATACACAGATCCCCTCCCTCTTGACCATCCCCCTGCCCCCATCCGACCCTTCTACGTCATCACAGAGCACTGGACTGAGCTTCCTTTGTTATCGGCAGCTCCCTACTAGCTTCTATTTCACACATGGTAATTTATGTGTTTCTATGCTACTCTCCAAGAACTTCCAGATGTTCAAGCTGGTTTTAGAAAAGGCAGAGGAACCAGAGATCAAGTTGCCAATATCTGCTGGATCATCGAAAAAGCAAGAGAGTTCTAGAAAAACATCTATTTCTGCTATATTGACTACACCAAAGCCTTCAACTGTGTGGATCACAATAAACTGTGGAAAATTCTTCAAGAGATGGGAATACCAGACCACCTGACCTGCCTCTTTAGAAACCTGTATGCAGGTCAGGAAGCAACAGTTAGAACTGGACATGGAACAACAGACTGGTTCCAAATAGGAAAAGGAGTACGTCAAGGCTGCATATTGTCACCTCGCTTATTTAACTTCTATACAGAATACATCATGAGAAACTCTGGGCTGGATGAAGCACAAGCTGGAATCAAGATTGCCGGGAGAAATATCAATAACCTCAGATATGCAGATGACAGCCACCCTTATGGCAGAAAGTGAAGAGGAACTAAAAAGCCTCTTGATGAAAGTAAAAGAGGAGAGTGAAAAAGTTGGCTTAAAGCTTAACATTCAGAAAACTAAGATCATGGCATCTGGTCCCATCACCTCATGGGAAATAGATGGGGAGACAGTGGAAACAGTGTCAGACTTTATTTTTTTGGGCTCCAAAATCACTGCAGATGGTGATTGCAGCCATGAAATTAAAGACGCTTACTCTTGGAAGGAAAGTTATGACCAACCTAGATAGCATATTAAAAAGCAGAGACATTACTTTGCCAACAAGGTCCGTCTAGTCAAGGCTATGGTTTTTCCAGCGGTCATGTATGGATGTGAGAGTTGGACTATAAAGAAGGCTGAGCACCGAAGAATTGATGCTTTTGAACTATGGTGTTGGAGAAGACTCTTGAGAGTCCCTTGGACTGCAAGGAGATCCAACCAGTCCATCCTAAAGGAGATCAGTCCTGGGTGTTCATTGGAAGGACTGATGCTGAAGCTGAAACTCCAATACTTTGGCCACCTCATGCGAAGAGTTGACTCGTTAGAAAAGACCCTGATGCTGGGAGGGATTGGGGGCAGGAGGAGAAGGGGATGACAGTGGATGAGATGGCTGGATGGCATCACCGACTTGATGGACATGGGTTTGTGTAAATTCTGGGAGTTTGTGATGGACAGGGAGGCCTGGTGTGCTGCAATTCATGGGGTCGCAAAGAGTCGGACACGACTGAGCGACTGAACTGAACTGATCTGATGCTACTCTCCCAGTTAATCCCATTGTCTCCTTCCACCACTGTGTCCACAATTCTGTTCTCTATGTCTGTGTCTCTATTCGTGCTCAGCTAATAAATTCACCAGTACCATTTTTCTGGATTCCATATACATGCATTAATTTACAATATTTGCTTTTCTCTTTCTGACTTACTTCACTCTGTGTAACAGGCTCTAGTTTCATTCAAACCTCAGTTCAAATAACTCAAATTTGATCCTTTTTATGGCTACACAATGTTCCATTGTATATGTGTACTACAACTGTTTTATCTGTTGATGGACATCTGGGTTGCTTCCATATGGTTATTGTAAATAGTGCTGCAATGAACACTGGAGTACATGTGTCTTTTTGAGTGATATTCTCAGGGTATATGCCCAGTAGTGGGATTGCTTTAAAATATATGAACAGCTCATGCAGCTCAATATCAGAAAAACAAACAACCCAGTCAAAAAATGGATAGAAAACCTGAACAGACATTTCTCCAAGGAAAACATACAGATCACCAGCAAACACATGAAAAATTACTCAGCATTTCTCATTATTAGAGAAATGCAAATCAAAACTACAATGAGGTATCATATCATCTCACATTGGCCACAATGGCCATCATCAAAAAATCTACAAGCAAAGAAATTTAAAGGTGAGGTGAAATAGGGGTGTCATTAGTTGTTGCAAACTTCTTGATGGTTGTTTAGCAGCTGTCCACATAGGTCAGGTCACAATGTTCCTGTAAGCCTCCAACAAGACAAATATTATTCTCTGTTCTGCACTTTTTAGTCTCTATATGAAGGGGATTCTTGAAGATTGGAGCCCTGAGAATATGCTATTCTATTTATTTCAGACTGCAGGTGACATTCTTTTACAAAAGGTGTAGAGCCAGCATGACTATGCATACAAAACAGAACAGAGTAATATGGAGTCAGATTTGTTCTTCTCTATTACATATCTAAAAGAGCACAAGCAAATGATGACTCTTGAGATGAGGTGCTCAGATAAGACACTTCAGCTCCATTTGAGGTACATGCTATATCAATTTGCTTGTGTCTGAGGACCTTAATAAAGCACACAACAACATGGTGACCAAGAGAAGTGAACACAGCTCGACCACTTGGGAAAGTGCACTTCATTCTTTGAGCTTCAGTTTCCTCATTAGTTATATGCAGTCATAATACACAATTACGGTAGTAAGTAAATGATGTCATCCGTGTAACTGCAAACCATAGTGCCTAAAACATAGAAAGCGTTTGATAAATTGGCACTTGTATTGCCATTCTGATCATCATTATTATTATTATGGAATAAAAATGCTGATTCTTCCAAAACTCTTCCATTCAGAATCCTCTGGAAATTTTTTTGTGTAGAAATAGCCAGGTTAACCCAATGTTACATTTAAAGGGGTGTGTGTGTGTGTGTGTGTGTGTGTGTGTGCGCGCGCGCGCTCGTCTATGTGTGCCAAATCTGAGACCAAGAGTCCAGCACTCGCCATGGTTGAGTTAACTTGGTGATAGAGAGTTGAGGCCTCCAGAATAAAAAGCCCATGGGTTACTGTGTCCAACAATTCCCTAAACCTTATGAGCCAAGAGACAGGAGAATGAAGGGAACAGGAAATTCTTTGAACTTGGACTCTCTGAGATAATTGTTTACAACGAACCCCTCTGTATTACTTTTTTCTTTTCCTGCCACAAAATTTTTTTTACAGATATTCTGCTACTTTGAGTCTACTGTTGCATTTGTTTGCTCATTTATTAGAAAGCCTGAAAACCAACAGACAAACTCAGGAGCATATTTACAGTGAAGAATCAAGTCTACACGCTGAGCAGGAACAGTTCCATATAGCTGGATGGAGGTAGCCTGATCTAGGTTTACAGGGAGGGAGTTGACAGAAGAATTCATACTGGTAGATATGATTAGCTAATGAGAAGACATTGAGGAATTTTTGTATCAGATATTGAAAAAGTTCTTGGAAAAAATATTATCAGCTCTCTGAACTTAGGCAGGTTGTATAGCCTTCCCATGACTTAACCTGCCTCATGTCTAAAATAGTGATAATAATGGTATCTAACACATCAGTTTATGATGATTTTGTGTTTGTTTTATAAAACACTTAGGACAGAGACTGGAGCAAAGTAAAAGCTATATAAACATTAATTAAACAAATAATTCATTAAACAAACTAATGAATAAGAGAATAGAAATGCTTTGTATGATATTATTTTTCTTCTTACAAGAAATACATTTTTATATATGAAGACATCCTAATACATATGAATAGATATGTATGCATATATATTTATATATGCATGCATCTAGATAAACATATCTAGATATATATACATATATATGTATGTGTATATATATATTAAAGACTGCTTGAGAAATATATGTTAAGGAAGTAGTAAGTTGCATTTTAATTGGAAACCTAAACCATAATTTAATTGAGTTTGGTCAGATCTAAATGTTTCAACATTCTAAATTTGGTAAACATTTCCAAAATTCTCTTTAAAACCCTAAGAATATTGTATCTCTGAACTAAGTTGATTTACCTTTGAAGCTCTTAGAATTCTAAAGGTACGTGATGTTAACAAGTTTGGTACTATACAGAGGGCAGCTCTTGCTTTATTTGTTGGTATTATGATCTCCGAAGTGATTGGCTGCGGCTCCTGTTCTATTAGTGAAGGTGAGATGCAGCTACTTTTTGATTCTTACTTTCTTTAGAACTTTGGTTTGTGAGGCTTCCCAAACCCAAAATGACATGGGCATTCTTATTTATTACTTATAAAGAAATGAATCACTAAAAGTCAATCAATCCAGGAAGCAAGGATAGTCTTAGCTTTCCTTGTTTCTTATTATTTCTTAGACAATTTCACCATAGATCTAAAGAGCTGTGTCTCAGCCTTGCTGATCCTATCATATTCTAAGACTCTATTTACATAAGTATCAGAGAAAAACCAAGTACAATTTCAGAGGCCCCTGATTTGAACCACCAGCTACCAGAGTCCCACCTTGATTGTTAAAGTTCAGGAAAATGGTCAGAAGGGGAAGAAAAAAAAGAAATAGAGGCAGAGAGCCACTCCAACATTGCCATCTTTGAGACTGTTGTGTGGTTCATCAGAATATCTTTTTAAGCTACCACCTTTTATCCACCTTTAATCTACCACCACAAGCATGTGGTCCTACTTCCAGAACATTGTCATGCTATTCTAAACATTTGAAAAGTGCATCAACAGACAGTCCCATCAAAATAAACCAGCAGCACATTCAAACAGCAACCACTGTGAACCTACTCACCTCATTGTTTTTTGTTTCGTGTTTGTTTTTATTAGGTGAAAAATTGAGGGAAAAGGGAGACCACTGATTATAGGAAGAACACAAACAAAGACAGTCCTATCAGAACCCTGAGTTTTCCATCAGGGCAGGAAAGCCTTCCAAAGGAGAGCCACCTGCTGGGTGAATAACCCAACACTGAGCCAGCAGTTTCAACTCATGGTGATGCTTGACCTTATAGTCATTTTCAACTCACAGTGGTAAGAGTAACGAGTGATCTCACAACAGCTGTCAGACTCTTGATTCTGCTCTCCCAGTAACTGCTTCGGTCCCATTCTGGAGAGGTAGAAACACCCTATCAGAGAGCCACACGCTGTTACTGCACTGCTAACATTTGCACTTGGGACACTGGTGAGAGACGCTGAGTGGTCGGAAATTTCCCCTTGGGTAGTTAGGAGAGAGACATACTAACGCACCCTCAGACAGCGTATGTACACACGCCACATTAGTGCAGAAGTGTGCTTTCCAATTCACTTCAGGCTAGCGCGCTCTTGGGAGTGTATCCCTTGCTTGACTCTGTTTTAGAAATGTAGCTGCTAAGCTTTCATTCGGGTTGATGCTGGGCTTTCTAATAACTCAGCATTCTTAAGTTCTTCCCATGTGACAAGCAGATATTCCATCAGGAGATTTCACTGCACTCAATGGAAAGCTGTCTGGTGTTTGCACTGAACTAAGAATCGGGAGGAAGATTTCGATGATATGTGGGTTATTGGATTCATTATTCAAAGGCTTTAAACAGAAAGTAATGGCACTGTTTTTCTTGAGCTCTGCCTTACTGTGAATTGTAGTTACCTGCTTCTGCCTATGATTTACCAATGGGAACTTGTACTTTAGTGAAAAATAACTTTAGATTGGAGATCAGAACTTAGGAGATCAGAGCTCTTGGTGTCACTGCCCCTAACTATCTGACATTGGGTCAATATTTTTCACCTCTGTTCAACAGTCTTAACTGTGAAATTAAAGTGTTAGACTCGATTATTTCAAAGGCCCCTTCTAACTCTGACAATCAATGATTATCACTCTAACACATGAGCTAGTGAAATAAAATAATTGAACTACATTCTTAAATTTCCAGCAATAATCAGCATGATTGGGCTTCCCCGATGACTCAGCAGGTAAAGACTCTGTCTGCAATGCAGGAGACACAGGACACATGGGTTCAACCCACGAGTCAGGAAGATCCCCTGGAAGAGGAAATGGCAATCCACTCCAGTATTCTTGCCTGAAAGACCCCACGGACAGAGGAGCCTGGCGGGCTACAGTCCAGGGGTTGCAAAGAGTCGGACATGACTGAGCGACTACTCACATACATACGCACATAGGTCAAGTCTTCTTAAAATTCAAAGCTAGAGCAAGACAGAAAAGAAAGTAGGAAAGAGAGAAGAAAGAAGAGAAAAAAGAAAAGAAAAAAAAAAAAGGAAGACACCATGGCAACATCATTGGTATTACCTCAGATGAAGATAAAAGGATATGTACACAGGCCAAGATGCTTGTAGAGGGGGGTTAAAAGGACAAATTAAGAAAACAGAATGCTTAGGTCCACATCTAACCTCAGCTGCCTACAAACTTTCATCAGCTGCCTGTAAACTTTTCATTTGATGAAAGCTGCCTGAGTGACTTTCATCAAATTGCTCATTTTTCTAGGTATCTCAGTTTCCTCAGCTACAAACTGCTTGTAAGTAATAGTGAATGTGTTAGTTGCTCAGTCATGTCTAATTCCTTGCAACCCCATGGACGGTAGCCTGACAGGCTCCTCTGTCCCTGGAATTCTCCAGGCAAGAATATTGGAGTGGATAGCCAGTCTCATAACATTTTTAGCACCTGGGTCTAGTCAAGAACAAAGAATCTATTCTATGATTTCAAAATGTATTTTGGGGTGAAAAAAGTCAAAGTATTCTTTTAGCACAGAAATAACAAGAGATAAAGGGGTGTAGTTATTTTTCCAAAGAGAAACAAACTGTTGGAAGGATAATCAGAAACTAATTAGAAAGGCTATCAATAAGGGGTGTGTGGGAGGCAGGGTGGAGACAATGGAGATGTGGGGGAAACTTGACTGAGAACATATTTCCTATAGGCTTGACTTCTGAATGATGTAAATATAAGGAATGACATTAAATCAAAAAGAAAACTATTCATCTGAAAATGGAATAAAACTAAAAGAAATGAGCAATTTTTAATGAAGTTGATATGATTCAAGGAAAATGTTAGAAATTTGTTTTAAAAAGTAAAAGTTTGTAATGTTAAATTTACATTGAAAATGTCAATATGAGTGCACAGTTTATACTTGACTATGTCTTTATTTTTATCTATCCACCTATCTATCTACCTGTCTATCATCTGTATATCTATCCATCTTTAGCTGAGAAATAATGATACTCCACTGATATGACCAAGGATTACCAAAGAAGGTTAAAACTATAAAGTGGAAAGCTTGCTAGGGAGCTGGTTATTTATACGATGGCAAAATATTGCTGTTATAGGCAGAATAATGGCCTCCCAAAAGATACCCGTATCCTATTACCTGGAACTTGTAAAATGTTAAATGTTATATGTCAAAAGGTAATTAAGGCTGCAGGTAGAGTTAAAGCCGCTGATCATCTGAACTTTCACATCATCTGACCTTAAACTAGGGGGATTATCTTGGATTAAGCCCAGTTTAATAACAAGTACTCTTAAACAAGAAACTGGAGGGCAGGGGGAAGGTAAGAAAGATGTAACTTGCAAAGGACTTAACCAGCTGTTGCTGGCTATGAAGGCTGGGGGTGGGGGAAGGGTCATGAGCCAAAGAATGCAGGTGGCCTCTAGAAGCTGGAAAATACAAGGAAATGGATGCTCCTCTGGATCCTCCAATAAAGGAAATTCCACCAACACATTGATTTTTAGCCCAGTGAGTCCCAGTTAAATTGATTTTCTAACCTACAGGACTGAGATACTGATCTGTATTTTTTTTAACAGTGCTATATTTATGATAAATTGTTATTACAGCCACAATAGAAAACAAATACAATCACCCTAGAGAGCACTTATTAATTACAAAAGGAAAAATGCACTGTTACAATGGATAGATCCAGTAGTAATCCCATTAACAAAATTAACAAATCAAACAGCCTCACCAGTAAATGGACCATTTGACCTTATGTGGTTCATGATGTGATATACAATGAAATACACATCATCCATAGAGGAATCTTGCCAAAAATGTTTAAGGTAAATGTAATCAATCCCCATATCTAATTGTTAGTTAAAAGAAATACAGGGATAAGAGAAAAAGTTAAACAATACCCTGAGAAAGCAATCAAACAGATCTAAAATGAAGCACAATCTACAATCAACTTGCCTGGAGTCTTTAAAAAGTCATTATTATTTTTAAAAAGCTAAAAGGTAGGTTATAAATCTTCTGGTTTAACAGAGACTAAAATGACACAAATCACATGTACTTTGTGACCCGGGAGTGGATCCAGGTTCAAAACTATAAGTGACATTTTGGGGGCAACTGGGGAATTCCAATGAAACTTACCCTTAAATGGTTCATAAAAAAATTTAAAAATATGAAATGTGGCAAAACATTCACAATTGTTTCATCCAAGTGAGTCTTACATACATTTACTTTGCTACTTCATTCACTTATATTTGACATTTTCAAAATAAATGCTGAGAGATAAAAAGGAAATCATTTCAAGTGGTAGAATGCTTTTAAACAGAGAATTGATCTAAAGATATTAGAAGGGTCTGAGAAGCAAAAACTAAGTTTGCCTAGACTTTAGGTTGTATTGAAAAATCAAATATTTAAAGTGCTTAGAAAGTTTCCAGACACTAGTGAGTGTCAGTAACTGATAGTTTGTGCCTTCATGCCATACCTGTGAGCTTGAATTCTGCATCAAGTCAGTGAAAGGTCCTGGAGACACTTGGGCAAACAGTGCCTGCTAATGGTGATCAAAATAGCAAAGCAAAGCAATTACACAAGACCCTAACAATGAACAGAAGTAAAATATTAATACAAACTTAGTAGCAATTAAAAGCCAAGGACAACTCAATAAGACAGTAGTGATGCACTGATAACAAAGCTGACTTCCTGGAAACTCTGAGAATCCCAACCATCTGCTTGTGGACCTGACTGTAGGAGCGTCACAGCACTGCTAAGCTGTGTGTAGCAGCCAGACTTCCTGGCACCATACTGGATTAAGGTCTAGAGTAAACTCCCACAGCATGCTAATTTTAGTTTATCAATATCACATGTTAGTAACTCTTCATAACTCATTTAATAGCTATCAACATCCAGTGGAATTTCTTGTCATTTGTGCATAAACAGTGCAGAAGAAATCTTCAAATTTGGGGATAAGTTCTTGTGCCTTCCAGAGGACATTTATAGCCCAGTGGACCAAAAGGTTTGCTTTGCGAACAACTTCTTTAGAGCATAAACATTGCAAGAAAATCAATATTACTCTATCTATTTAATCCACATCTAAGGATTTGAGTGAAACATATATACCATGTAAGGGTTTTCACACCTCTTCTCTGAAAAGTTCTTTCATTGGGTTACTTTCCCACTTTTGCAAAATTTCTCCTTCACTCTTCCCTAAAAATCCTGTCTATAAAAGAATGAACGTCATCAGATCAGAGCTAATGTGTCTGACTCTTTGTGACCCCATGGACAATAGCCTGCCAGGCTCTTCTGTCCATGGAATTTTCCAGGCAAGAATACTGGAGTGGGTTGCCATTTCCTCCTCCAGCTAAAATAGAAAGGATCAAAACGGGGGTTAGGAGTGGTGGATTCATTTGCCTAGAAACAGAGATTCACACTTATTTTAACCTTATTCCAGGCAGGAGGCAACCAGTACCAACTTCTTTGACCCATTTTAATAAACACTTTCATATTGTTGGAATGATCTTAATGAGTTCCCTAAAGGCTTTGCCTCTGTTAAATCACCTGCTTCCCAAGATTGGGAGTTCTGTCTTGAAGAAAACAATCACCAACAAACACCATATCCTTTCCCCTTTAAAGTTACAGCATTGCTACACTTGGGTGATTATAACAGACTCGACACCTCCAAAAGTAATGGGATTACTCTGGCATCACAGTTCACTGGCTAGCCTCATTTCTGAAAATTCATCTCTCTTAACATTCTAGTAAGGCGAGGCAGCCCTAACCTGTGAGAAGTGAGTTTGGATACTCTGCAAGGGAGGGGCTTAGAGTATCTCAGGAATATATGCATGGACAAGTGTCAAGAGGCAGCTGAGTAAAACAATCTAAAATTTCCCACTAGACTCAGAAGAGTTAGATTTTTTCAGTGGTGTCATATTCACTGAAAACAAGTAAGAAATGGTGATGGTGAGAAAGAGAGGGCTAGTTGACAGCGTTCAGTGTGGAGCATGTAGACTGTCACCATCTCCGGGCCTGGTCAATAGGGAATATGGGACATTCTTTGCTCAGAATTGTTGATTCAGCAACCATTCATTTCACATCTACCAGGTGGCAATTACTCCGCTAACTCACAGGCTGCATTGTAGACGTTACACTTGGGTTCACTGACTAGTAAGAAATGAAAGTCATTCAAATATCCCAAAATTGCAATTGAGTGTAGTGTCAGGTCAGACTTTGTACAGAGTAAGGGGTTGGGAGGGTCAAAGGGAAAGAAACGTTGAATCTTCTAGGGTAAACTTTTCTATGAAGATATGACGCTTAAGTGAAATTTTGAAGGATCATTATCTAGGCAGAAAGAATAGGCTGAGCTGGGGTGGGAGGTGCTTCCTGGAAACCATATGGGACTTGGTACAGTGCAGTGGGTTGAGGGAGCTGATCTTGGGCTCATAAGGGGATTTGTGAGCCATGCACAAGACGTAACAGGCAGACGGGTGTCTTAGGCACATCCTTGGGGCAGCAGGGTGGTAGAAATGGGGATGGGTGAAAACTTGGAGAACAGGGATGTCAATGAACTAGCTATTAGGACAATCCAGGAAAGACCTCATGAAGAACTGAACTGAGATGGGGGTTGGGCTAAGGATATGCAGAAGCGAGTTATTAATAGAAACAAAAAAGTTACAAAGAGTTCTTTTGTCCTGAGGGGACTTTGCATACAAACTGCACTGTTCCTCAACAGTCACAGCTAAAGGAGCTTCATTCATGCTGTAGATGCGTCCACTTCGTTTGTTCATGAAGGTAATATTCCTTAAAGGTATCATCCATGAAATACCAGTGTGTGTGTAATAATCACCCAATAGAACAGACTGAGTCCCAGAGGGGTGCCTTATTTGTACAAGGGTTTTATGGGTTGAAAGCCATATAGGTTGGTGAATTTCAGTTAACTAGTAAATAATGAACTTTTAGACAGGCAGTATTGAGGAATATACCCATCTTAGAGATACTACTTGGAAATGCAGGAGCAGATGAAGATGTTGAGAACATACAGAAAAAAAATAAAGGGACTTGTATACAGGTCTATATGGAGAAAGAAAAGACCAAAGTCTTTATGATATTTTCCTCAATATATCCCTGAACCATATTGTTTATTCTCATCACAGAATAATATCCTGGATTTCTATTTAATGTGTTAAGTCAACTGATAGAGCCAGGATTGGGGAGACCTGCTGTTAGAATATAATGGCAGAATTTCTCTGGTGACCAGTGAGTCCACTTTGACACCGGAATCCAATAAAGCTGAATTCCTCAGTTGGAGAAGCTCGGGCAGAAGTTGAATCTCAGAGGAAGAAAGTATGATTCTGAAGCTCTCTGCTTCCTGAATGTTATGTTGGGCTCCATAGCATAAATATCTGTCTTCAGCTTTCAATCTCTTTGGTGGTGATAAGCTATTCATTTACTGATAAGAGTTTCTAAAAGGTAGCAGTTTAGCACAGCTTTCTTAGTGACCATGGACAGTTCAGGAATGAAAGGGAGAGAAATAGCAGGATCCCCCAGCGGGTAGTTGCTATAGGCAGCGTCACAACCCAGTAGATGCCCTGTGGGTGTCCACGAAGCCCTGAGTCAGAAAAGTGGATCTTTGGAAGTTTAGAGATGCCTCACAGCACCATGGACTGTTCCATCATTACTTCCTAGAGATAATGCAAAAACAAATACACGTCCCAAGTTACTATAGGAAGGAATGTGCTATGCCTAGTCGCTCAGTCGTGTCTGACTCTTTGCAACCCCATGGACTATAGCCCACCAGGTTCCTCTGTCCATGCGGATTCTCCAGGCAAGAACACTGGAGAAGATCCTTCAGGGGATCTTCCCAGTCCAGGGATTGAACCCAGGTCTCCCGCGCAGCAGACAGATTCTTTACCATCTGAACCACTGAGGAAGCCCAAGAATACTGAAGCGGGTAGCCTATCCCTTCTCCAGGGGATCTTCTCCACCCAGGAATTGAACCAGGATCTCCTGCATTGCAGGCAATCTTTACCAGTTGGGCTACCAGGCAAACTCCTAGGGAGGAATGCCTGAATATTAAAAAGTGATATAACTTAAAAATTTAACAGTTGAAGAATCCAAGTTGCATTTTTGTCCAAAAAGGGCTGGAGAGTGTTGATACTGGGCTAGTGTTTAGGCAAGCAGCATGGTGCTCACGTTATAAGCACGGGAGAGATACCAACCTGATTTTATAGCATAACCGTCACATCCAAAGGTTTTCTTATTTCCAAGTGAGATAATTAAACAGAAAACAAGTAGCCTTAAAAGGAGCTAGTTGTAGTTTACATTTTAAGAAACAAATGTCAACTAAATAAGTCTACTTCTGACAACAAAATTCAGTTTTCGACATATTGTGCTGCAATACTTGAAATTACTAATATGTCTCTAAAGCTGCTTTATGCATTCATGGAAACAAATTAAACCTGCTTATTGTAAAGAAATTGCACCAATATATGAGATGTTAAAACATACAATATTTCTTTTTAAGTACTTTCTTAAAGCAGGCCTTTAGGAATGCATGATAAAGATTGGGAAGTTTGTTGCTTTTTTTAGCCTTAGCAAAGCCATTTATTTTTACAAATGCCATTCTAGAGTGGGCTCTGGAGTAGAAGTGGTCTCTTCATAGTATGTTTAAAAACCTGCCTGCATCTATGGATAGAAATGGGATATGATGCTGAGAGCTTCTGATCTAACCTAGTAGACACTGGGAAAAATAAACCTTTTTTCATATTAGGCCTCAGAGAACAAGCATGTTAAAAATTACGTTCAAGGGATGTCACCGTTTGTATAATTGATCAATTTAGAATGTTTCAAGTGTTTGTCATATTAAAAAGGAACATCCATAAAAACCTGGAATTGAAAATGTTTAAAACAAAAACCCTCATGGTTAATCAGTCATTGAAATGATGTATCAAATTTAAATCTCCTTAAACTTGCATGACATCATGCCCCATGGGAGAGAGCTGAAATTAATCAAGGTAATTCTGTCGTATGACCTACTTTGGCATTTTCATCTGACGGAGCCAGGAAATGGGCTCGCTAATAGTCCATTTTGTAGTATTCTAAGATCCTAGTAATTCCATATTTAAGGAGGTTAATAGGATACTAATTGGGGCCTAGGTGAAAAGTTCACAAGAAAAATGAACTCACCTGGATCTGAGTACAATTGCCTCCTTTTAGCAATGACTCTTCCTAACAGTTTCACCTTGGAACTCAGAGGGCAAGAAATCTCGCACCTTGGGAGACCTATGAGGCCAAAATTTTGTCCTCTGTCCCCTAAATAGCAATCACTGGACAAATGCCAGGGTTACAGGCCAACAGCAAGATCAGCACTCCGCTTATGAAATGCTTAAGGAAAGAAAAACCCCAAAAGGGGGAAATTTGTATAGAAAATAAAGTCAATTTCAGAGCTGTTATGAACTTTTAGGAAAACACTTTTTTTTTTTTGAGGTTTAGAAGTTCGAATTAAAGAAAATCAACTTCTCTTCATCACCTCTGCTGAATTAAACCATGATGCGGATGAGTGTGTGTTTTAACAAAAATAGAAATCCTAGGCACAGGTCATTATTGACTAGCTGGTGGTTCTATTCATCAAGGCCAATATGGCAGAGAAGATAATATTCTTTCTCTATTTTCTTCTCTGTTGGTGTTTAGTCATTCAGTTGTGTCTGACTCATGGACTGTAGCCCCCCTGGCTCCTCTGTCCATGAGAATCTCCTCTGGAATTTTCCAGGCAAAAATACTGGAGTGGGTAGCCATTCCCTCCTCCAGGGTCTCTTGGGTTACAGGCAGATTTTTTATTGTCTGAGCCACCAGGACAGCCCTCTCTCCCCTGTAAATATTTGCAGTAACTCCTGGATGACTTGGGGAAGTTATCAACAGAAAAAGCAGGTCCTTGAACTATTTCAAGCTCTTCCTACTGCTCTGTGGTGCCTATGGCAATGTTTGACGATCCTGACACTATCTCACAGCATCTTTTCTTACCTTGCTCTGATCACAGTGCATCCATAGATAGCACATTGTATTGTGCTTTCCCTAATATTTCTTCAGCTTCATATGTACAGAAAGAGTTAAGACTTTTCCCTGCCCTAAAGGCTCATGGCATGTCTTTCTGTCTCCCTCTCAACGTGCAATCCATCTTCCAAGTTTCCAGAAGGGGCTGAGGTTTTTAAAAACAGCTGTAATCTGCGGCCATTGATGGTGGAGTAGATTGTTTGCCAAACTATTACCATAACTGTCAACCGAAATCAGAAAAATAATCTCATTGTGCTGGACAGATGCGTTTCCTGCATTATTGATAGAGTCACTCCAGAGTAATAGAGAAATATAAAGCATTGTTCTATTTACAAAAGGAGATTGGCCAAGTCCTTGAAAGTGAGCATGAGAGACAGGCACTTACAGGAAGTGAGATATAGTCAACTCAGTAAAAGTTATGTGTCAGGGCCACGTGACCTCCAGAGTCAGCCGTAGATGCCCAGCGCTCTCTCCCTGCCCATCCCCACCCTGTGTTTTCAGGCTGGCTTTGTGGTTTGCTCTCAGAAGTGATATACTGATGAAACCTGTGGAGTTTGTTGTGTATTCTTCATCTCTCACTAACTGTGTCCCTGGATATGCAAACGGTTCTAATGTGTTCCCTACATATCTCTCCGTTATCAAGTGAATTGCCCTGGACCACTATCTCACAAGATCATTGAATTTGTTTATTTCAAGCAGAGGCTCCTGACATTCCACAGGAGCAGTGAGTTAAACATACCTTACGTCTCCTGGCTTTGCAAGGAGGGTCAGTCATCTTCTTTGCTCAGCAACTGGTCCACCGTCTCTTGCGTGGTGAATGATGCTGAGTGATTCTATTGGTTGAGCATATAAACTGTGAAGGACCAAGCACTTCACATTTACTGTCTCTAATCCACAGAGCATGATGACCAAAATAGGGATATCTTTTAAAATCTCTATTTTACATCTAAAGAAATGGATGTTCAAAGAGGTTCCATGGATTGTTTGAGGTCACACAGCTTTTAAGTAATTTATTTGGAATTTGAACCCAGCCCTAAATCCAGGTCACAATTCCACTAGATCATGTTTTCTTCCATTTTATTGAGATATATAAAAAAGTATACTATGCATCAGAATATTTGTCTCTGCCCAGCATACTTTCCCCAAGTATTAATAATCACACACACACAGAGCCATATTTTTTCCCTTTTGGAAACAAAAGATGATGCCATGGCTGCCCTGTGCATGAACTGAAGGGCATTTGATGTCAAATTCCTCAATGAGCTCATTTCAACACCCAGACTCTGTACCTAGTAAGATGGTTCCACACATTTATGGGCAGAAGTTGGTGAATGCTGACAGATCCATCCTGAAAACAGAGTGGGCAGTCAGAAAGTCTAAATTCTAACCTGGACCCATTAAAGTCTCTAAGGTTTCCTTTGCTCTCCATTTGGAGAAATGCATAATCCTGACACTCTTTTTAGAGTCAGCATGGAGATTCATTTATTAATAACCCAGGAATACATTATAAATAGAAACTCCTGTAAAAATGTTGTGTAGTAGCCTTATGCTGTGCGGTGCTGTGATGTGTTGCTCAGTTGTCTGATTCTTTGCGACCCCATGGACTATAGCCCACCGGGCTCCTCTGTCCATGGGATTCTTCAGGCAAGAATACTGGAGTGGGTTGCCATGCGCTCTTCCAGAGGATCTTCCCAACCCAGAAAAGATTGAACCCAGATCTCCCACATTGCATGTAGATTCTTTACTGTCTGAGCCAACAGGGAAGGGTATAATATCCTTAGTGAAAACTTAAATTAATATTAAAATTCAAGGCCATATAACAAATTAATTCACCTGCCCCCAAAATCTGTTATTATTACTGCTATATCTTTTGTTGGGCTTCCCTTGTGGCTCAGTTTGGAGAAAGAAATGGCAACCCACTCCAGTACCCTTGCCTGGAAAATCCCATGGATGGAGAAGCCTGGTAGACTACAGTCCATGGGGTCACAAAGAGTCAGACACGACTGAGCGACTTCACTCACTTATATCTTTTGTTAATTAATATTTTCAGGAACCTGGCTCAGTATTTTGGGATTCTGAAATAAAACTGAGCATGTGTATTAAAGCTAGTTGGAAAGATCCCTTATGCATCTATTCTAAAATAGATTTTAAAATGATTCTAAAGTGATTTATTGTAGTTTTTCCTGTGTGATGGCTTTAATCTAGCTAAAGTCTCACTTTACTTGTACCATTATCTTGCCATGAGGAGACCCCTACGTATAGGTTTGGCCCACAGACTGGCCCTCTGCATGGAGTCTCAAGCCTGTGGTCAGAGCAGTTGAGTGAGTTAACCACTGGGATTCAGTGGGACCACTGGCATTGTTTTGAAATCAGCCACCTATAGAATCCAGGGTATAGGCCTGTGAAACTGCAGCAGATAAGTTCTGCCTAACCTGAAGGCTTTCTCTGCACATCTATTGTCTTTCAGATTGACAACTGGTTATACTCAGGAAAGAAAAGAAAGCAAATCCCACAAGTTTGAAAGGCAAAGAATGGATGCAGAAGAACAAGAAGTATGGAAGGAAATGATATGGAACAAAAAAGGGCATTGTGTTAAAAAAAATATTTCAAACAAGAACACCATTTCTATACATCCGCATACCACACATTCATACATTTTTCTCATTTTCATGTCAAAATATTCCTTTAGGATCATTAGTTTTTCTTGATGAATTGAGTCTATGAAATACTTCTCTTTATCTCTAGCGTCACTTTCTATTTTTAAGTCTACTCTGTCTGATGTTGATGTAGCTATATTAGCTTTCTTGTGCTTGTGGACTGAATGGTACATCTTTTACCTGCACTCTTTTATTTTCAATCTGTATGTGTTTAAATTATGTTTCTTGTAAACAGCATGGATCTTTCTTTTTTTAAAATCCAGTCTGACAATCTCTGCTTTTAATTGGAATAATTAATCCATTTTCATTTAATGTAATAATGTATATGATTTTATAAGCACCCTTCTTTGTCTTTTTTTTTGTATCCCTTTTTGTCTTGGTCCCTCTGATATTTTTCCTGCCTTCTGTGGGTGGGTGACGGATTTTTTAATATTCCATTTATCTTGTGTGTTGACATTTTAGCTATTCCTCTCTTTTTAGTGTTTGCTCTAGAGATTACAGTCATCAGCTATAACTTATTATGGTCTACATTGAGATCACATTATGATTCTTTTTATGCAGTTGTGAGCATCTTACCATGGTACCATTTAACCAGGCTTTTTTCTTTTTTTTGAAAAAACATTTTTTTTTCCCCTGGGATGTCAAATACAAGTCCTACAGATGAGCAGTTCATAAGCTTTATTTTGGGGCATAGAACATTTTGAGAAGGAGAGGCATGCTTAGGATCCCCAGCACATATGGGCACATAATCACACACAGTTTTGCATGCAACTCCAGGAGGTTTTTACCTACGTGGAAGCCTTGTTCATGGACTCCTTGTATAGGGTACAATTTACATTTTTAACCAATGTTAGTGTGGAATCTGAAGCAGAAAAGAACAGAAAGGTAATCAGAGAATGATGGTTAATAGAGGATGGGACTCAGGAGCAAAAAGAAGGAAAAATATCAATTAAGAACCGTTCCAAAATCCATTTATTGACATTTTGAAGCGTCTATTATCATGCTCCTACCATGGATCATATAGGACGCCAGTGTTTTAATCATGGGTTTTATAAAGTTATCTTGGAATCTCCCAACAACCAATGAGATTTTTAATTTGTAAACTTTCAAACTTATAAGTTTGGGGAATTTAAAATGTGCACAAACTGGTTTCCAGAGAGTTGAACTAACCTGTCCACAACTCCACGGACATACTTCAATTCAGAATTAATATTGCCCTCTTCCTAATTCAAAACTGTCTTTCCTCTACTCCAGATGGTCTAATAAATTTCCTATCATCTTGCCGTCTAAAAACACATATTTTAGCTTAGGACAAATAGACTATAGTGGTGCAAATGTAATGCAGAGCACCTTTGTTGTGATAAATGCAGTGAAGTGACTGCTAAAGCAGGACTGGGGGTCCGTTTTTCCATAAGCTGGTTCTCAGGACTCCCCTCCTATCCCGAGCACTTGGTGCCCCAAGAGCACCCAGGTATGTAAGAGAAGCAATTGCTAAATGGAAAGAAGACAAAGTGACTCCTCTTCCAGGTGAGGAGGGCGTTAATTGCTCTGCTTATGGGCATCATAAATCATGGCTTGGTATATTTTCTGATAACCCATGGCCAAGAGAAGGATGCCCATTTTATTGACAAAATTAGCCTTGTTCACCCAGAAGCACAGTATCCTGCTGATGCGCATAAATAACTGATCACTAGGGTTAAGGTGTTTTCCACTGACTTGCTGGATTAACTTCAGAAAAACACTGTGCACCTCAAAGAGTCTTCTTATTTAAACTGGAAATAATACCTTCTCAAAAATATTTACAAAACCGTTAAAAAATGTCTTCTTGAAAGAATTGTGGTAGGAAAGTTCTATTTGTCCATACACAACTATTTTTGAAACATGTATGGAGACTCAAGGAAGTTACCAAAACAATTAAGAATTGATTCAATTAACCTTTGTATCTTAATGTTGACCCAGGCTTTATAACTGCCTCTTAAACTCTGGAATACCCCGAGCCCAGTGTGTAGGCGTATTTGTTTGCACATGCATTCACAGACACACGCATATACTCTTGCTCAGATACACCAACTGCAATAGCATTTTTAATTGAAGTGCATAAATTTGGACTGCTAAATCTATTAACGATTTGTTTTAATTAGGAACCCAGCTGCTTCCTGAGATTTTGCAGTCTGGGTTTCAGAACTTTTGCCATCTGAAAATGAGTCTCAAGTGGGTTGCTTCAGTCTTTCAGATCAGCATTTTTAAAGACTTGTTGGAAGAGGGAAACTGCAAATGCTCTCTGCTATAAAATTACAGCTCCCTTTGTCCTTGGGTGAGGACGGGACTGCTTTGTTAGCGTAGCCAGTGCCCTGCCCCTGACCTCTCACTTGGGCATGTGAAGTCTAGCAGGCTGCCTGATCCTTGGATCGCCTTGCTTTCAGATCTTGCCAACTTGGCTCACAGAGATGCAGCATAATGGTGATTTTGAGGTTCCCTACTTGCCCCACTATCAGTAGGGGGAGCTGTTACTTAATTGAGGTTGAAAGCATCGATTATTATAATTTTTTTTTTCTAATACTTCACTAGTTGAAAATATAGATTCTGTGGTATCTCAGTTCATTGAAGTAGGGTCTGAGGAGCAGTCACTTTTTTTTTTTTTTTTTACCTCTTTTCAGCTCATGTCAGCAACATATCTTGTTATTTGGGTAACGTTAAACGGAGTATAACGCTTTCTGTTCATCAGTCAGTGTGGAAGCCATTCATTAGTCTATTCGCTCACTCATTCATTTGTTCACATGTTTGTTCAATCCTTATTGGTTGCTGACTGTGTAAAAATGCACCGTGCTAGAAATGGGAAGATTACTAAGGCAGTACTTATGCCTTTCAGGAGTTTATGGTCTAACAAATGAAACAGAAATAATAATTAGCGCAGAGCATAATAAGCACTAATAGAAGTATGTACACAGGGCACTGGGACAACAGGATCATTGGTGTGCAAGCAAGCAGGTCAGGAAAGACTTTGTGCCTGTGGTACCGAGAATGCTGTCACTAAATGCGTGCTCCATGAATACTGATAAAATGACGACGGGTGGAACAAAGGAATGGATGGAGAGAAAAATGAGTTGATTGGAAAGTGGAGCAAAGAAAATCAAGCTGTCCAGGAAAAGTGGTGTTAAAAAAAGCTTAATGAAAAAGTGTGATGAAATTGGCAACTATGATAAACCTGATATGTTTAGAGCTAAGAACCATGGAAAGAGGCTTGTCAAGAGGTAACTCTTGCAAAAAAAAAAAAAAAAAAAAGGAAAGATTTGTGACATTCTAAACAATTTGGATTGACCCCCAAGAAGTCACTGGATCAGAGAGATGAAGTCAGATCTGCATTATAAGAAGGTAATTTGGGTACTCATCTACATGATGGTACAGAATGTAAGGGCTTCCCGGGTGGCTCAGTGGTAAAGAATCCATCTGTCAATGTCGGAGACACAGGTTCGATCCCTGTGTTGGGAAGATCCCTGGAGATGCAAATGGCAGACTACTCCTCCTATTTTTCTCTGGGAAGCTAGAGTCCAGAGGAGCCTGATGGGCTCGCAGTCCACGTAAAGAGTTGGACACAACTTAGCGGCTAGACAACAACATAGAATGCAAGGCTAAAGGCAGAACAGAAAAATACACCTGAGATATTTTCAATAATATGGAACTTATCTAGAAGTCTGAACTAAAGATTGTGACAGATTGGAAAGATTAGAAAACAATTCAGCAGGACCCAGCAGCTAAATGAATGTGAGTAATTAACAATTTAAAGGGAAAAAAGGAACTATATCGAACTCCTTGTTAAGTATAGACATCCTTCTCTGTGGAGAAGCATTTTCCTAAACAGTGGTGTATATAGATTAATTGTAATGGATTTCTTGCTAGCTATTTGCAGAAGTCACCTGAAGAAGCCATACAGCAATTAAAAAATGTAACAATGTAGTATACAGCTTGGGCAAACCAGTGTGTATATTTGTATAAATTCAATTATGGATGGAATATTTAGAAATACATATTTGTATTTAAAGAGCCATTTACTAATTCATTTAAATGTGTTATTTATCACTTAATTTATCAATATATTAGTTCAGCATTGATATAATAGGAAATAACTAAAGAATAGGAGTTGGCAAACAGCTGTTTGTGGGGTGTACCCAAAGACCATCCTTCCTCACCTCCTCTTGTCAATCAAGTTTATGGAATAAAGTTTTATTGGAACACATCTACATTCATTTATGTTGTCTGTGGCTGTTTTCCTGCTACAATGGCAGGGTTGAGTAGTCAGTCAAGACAGAGACTTCACTGCTTAAAGAAATATTCTAAGTCTTTAGTACCTTGTCCTTTATCAGTGAGTTTGCTGATCCCTGCAGTAGAATATCAGATCACTCTTATCCTGCAGAGCATGAAAACAGGAAAGTCAAAAGGAAAAATAAATCATTTACTGGAAGACCAATGTGTTATTGTCCTATTTCTTCTGAACTCTTGGGTGAAATTGGAGGGAAAAAATGTGCAGAACATCGTGGTAGAACATTTGTTCATTCAGTCCATAAGATGGGAGGTAAGTCACCCATGTGAGACCAAGAACAGCAAGTGGAATGTAGGGGTGACCTAGTGAAAGGGTCCCTGGAACCTGCAGGCATTACTAAGATCTGGACACCCCAAGGAGCAGCCACAGGAGGGCAGCAAAGTCACATGACATTCAAAACACCCACCTGAGAGCAATAAGCAATAGGATGGGGAGTAAAACGCCATTTGGCATCTGGTGTCACGGGCACCAAGCTCCCCAGTGGAAATTTCTTTTCCATAAATATATAATGCCCAACAGTCTCTGGTGGATCCACATGAAGAAATATTCAGAAATAACATCTGCCTTGGGGAGAAGTCAAACACTTAAAAAGAAGAAAGAGCTTTGAATAGGATGGGAAATGCCAAGTACAGATACTGAGAATATTTTACTTCATGGAGCGAAATTGATACACATTCATTAAAATAGCTAGTGTTCACATTTTGACTCTTTTGACAGGAAAACAAGATGGTTCTCCTCATAGTTCATAACTCTTCCATGGAAAAATATAAATAATGTCTTAATGTTTTAATAATAAGAATTGAGTAATAGTATTTCTTTCTTTTTTTTTTTTCTATTTTTGTTCCTCTCAACATTTATTGATTTATTCTGTAGCGTCCCTGTGCCAAACATTGCACTAGAGAGGGTGGAATATAACTTAAGAGTAAAAAGAGAGTGGAATTATTTTATAATTTTAAATTTATAACCACTCCAAAAGTAAAAACATCTCTGAAAAAAAGCATGAAATTATATTTTATATTTAAAAATTATATTTTTTGCTTTTTCTTCAATTCTTTGCCTTAATTTTGGCCATATAGTAAGCCATTTCTCAAAGTGTAGACAAACGTGTTCATAATCTTTGATCTGGTGAAGAGACGTTCTTAGTTTTAATGCAGACAAATTTACCCCTATCTTCGGTTATGGTTTATAAGTCTTGCTTTAGGTATTCAAAACATTGGTTTTAGGATTTGTAGTAAATGTTTCACTAAAATTTTAAGTCATTAAAATATTAATACCTACATTACAGCTTAACAAGTCATTTGTTGTCTGTGACTGGCCCACCGTTGACCCTTCCCTGATTTATCACTGGTAGGTGCCTGTTGTTTGCTCATAGTGCATCTACAATACATGTTTGCTGAAACAACTATTTTCTTTACTCCTGATGTTTTGAGGGAGAAGGTAATAATTATTTGCAACTTCTTGATCAGGGTCAATTTTAACCAGATCTCTCCAACTGAAGAGAAATGATTAGCAGCTAAGTATGACATTTAAAAATGTAAACATTTTGTCCTTTGATCATTCCAAGAGTTAATGCCTTAGACTTCAGGAACTAGAAGGAATTTTAGTAAAAATAATTAGTTTAGTAAAATCATGGATTTGTGTGTTTGTGTGTGTGTGCGCATGTGCATAAGACAGACATAATGTCTCAGCTTGGGGGTAGCCATAAAACAGTGTACACAGGTATTTATATCCATGATTTGCTGATCATAATCCATGTAATCTCTAGAGGAAAAAAAAAATTGTGAGAAAATAGCACATTCAAAAGCTAAATACCACTTCCCCCTTTCCTGCTTTATTTTCAATAATTGCTCCAGTGTAGCATGACTTTCTCATCGTGAATCCTCTGAGATCTGCTTACAAGATGTTTCTGCAGCCTGATGGGGTGAAAGACCCCCATCCTTCACCATTTAGCGTACTTTCCCACCCGCCCACTGCATGTAGGTTACAAAGACTATTTGGCACTTAGGGAGGCTCAAGTGGGAAATCTTGGTTCCCCCATATGAGTCACAAGTAAAAGGGTCCCTCAGCCTGCACAAGCAGATGCGAACCTCAGTAAACAAGAAGATCTGGGATTTTAGTGGAGCAGCCCCAGGGTTCAAAGAGACATGTCCACAGCAGAGAACACATCGCTCAGTGCCCTCCACAGATGTCCATTCACCATCATGGGGCACCGATGCAATTCCTCCGAGTCACTGAAAAACTGTTGTTTTCACAAATTCTCTCCTAAAGACACATATTAGAATTATAACCATACTTTCTCTGATTAAGACGAACAAAAATCAAATGAAGAAGTGAAAAGAGACAGAGGAGAAGGTAAGTATTTTTTAGAAACATACATAAGCTTTGCACTCAGATCACCATATAAATGTTCCTTGAGCCCTTTTATATGGGAATGTGGATTAGAATAAAAGCTAAGTTTCTTGCTTTTGAGAAGTTTACAGTTTAAGTAAAAAAAGGTACAGTGGCATTTCATTGCACGGTGATATGTGGCATTTGGACTTAAAACATGTCCTGGGGCTCTAGATCAGAAAAAAAGATATAGCTATTAAGAAAAAAAAAAAAAAAAGATTCTATTTTCTTAGCAGCTGGTCAGCATATAATATGTGTATTTACATTACAGATAAAGATGCAATGTCTATGTTCCTATGTAGCTGGAAAAACAAAAACATGCCACCAAACACTGGAACACAAAAAAGACCTTATTTACAAAGTCAATTAGGTCCTTAACTCAAAAGCTTCAGACAGTTATTTGTGTTGCCAAGGAAACAATTAATAATAGGAAAACAGTTTTGAAAAATGAATTTCAGTAACATTTAGTTAAACTGAAAAGAAAACTCCTGTTGGTATTTTGATTGGGTTTAAATAGTAATTATTTAGTAGTTTAGGAAAATTTGACAAATTTACAATATTTCCCTCCTAGTCAAGGACAAACTACTTCTTCTCATTTATTCATGTCTTCTTTTGTTGTCCTTAAAAGAGGTGTAAATTTTTCTTAGTAATATATATCTAAATCTACATCTATCATATATATATCTGTATTTTTCAATATCTATCTCTATACATATTTCCAATAAGATTATGCATTTTTATTGTTGTCATTTTTACTTAAATTTATTTTTATCTGGTTATTTTTGTAAAGCTCATAAAAATACATTTGAGAATTAGTAAGATTTTTCTGAAATGAGACTAGTAGGAGGCTTGGTTAACCTAAGCATATAATAAAATATTTTTATATAGGTTCAATAATTAAAGAGATTTGGTAATATGACTAATGAATATACAGATCAAACAAAAAGGGTTCAAAAATGGATCTAATTGTATAAGGGAATTTAGTAATTTATAAAACTACCTTTTCAAATTAATGGGAGGAAATGCACTTATTCTTAAAAACAGTTCCTTCCTAAGCATTGCATATGAGCCAAAAAGGAAAAGATAAATAAATCTACGCACATAAAATTTTGAAATTTTTGATGGCAAAATACCACAAGTAAGGTAAAAATACAAATAGCAAACTGAAAAAAAAAAAAACTTATGACAGATGGAAAACTAATTTCATGAATATACTAGAAGGCAAAAAATCAAATATAAAAATGAGCAAAATATTCAAGGAGCAATCCTCAGGAAAATAAAAACAAATGACTAAATAAAGGGGGAAAGGCCAACTGCGTTCATTTTGGACAAATGAAAAAGGAAACAAAATTACATGGCAGTTTTCTCTCATGAGATTGTCAAATTTTTGAACTATTTATTTTACTCATTGTTAATGAATGTATAGAAGGAAAGTCACTTTACTCTTTTAAGAGTAAAAGTTGTGGTAAAATTTGGATAATAACTTGGAAATATCTTTAAAATTATGAATCCACATACTATTTGATGCAGAAATTTCAATTATTCTACAGCAATATCAACACGAGTGATGAATGAGTTATATATGTAAATATATTTATTGCGGTGCTCAGTCACTCAGTCACGTCTGACTCTTTGCAGACTATAGCCCCCCAGGCTCCTCTGTACATGGGATTTTCCAGGCAAGAATACTGGACTGGGTTGTCATTTTATTCTCCAATATTTATTGCAGTACTATTTGAAAAACTCAGTAAAGGTCATTTTGTACTTGTATATGAGGTCAGTTAAAGATATAATTATGTAAAACTATATTTTTATTAAAGCATTATTAAGTAATTGTGTACATGTATTGATTTAGACAGTTTCAGAAAAACATCTATGTCTGCTTTATTGACTACGCCAAAGCCTTCAACTGTGTGGATCACAATAAACTGTGGAAAATTCTGACAGAGATGGGAATACCAGACCACCTGACCTGCCTCTTGAGAAACCTGTATGCAGGTCAGGAAGCAACAGTTAGAACTGGACAGGGAACAACAGACTGGTTCCAAATAGGAAAAGGAGTACGTCAAAGCTGTACATTGTCACCCTGATTATTTAACTCACATGCAGAGTACATCATGAGAAACGCTGGGCTGGATGAAGCACAAGCTGGAATCAAGATTGCCGGGAGAGATATCAATAACCTCAGATATGCAGATGACAGCCACCCTTACGGCAGAAAGTGAAGAAGAACTAAAGAGCCTCTTGATGAAAGTGAAAGAGGAGAGTGAAAAAGTTGGCTTAAAGCTCAACATTCAGAAAACTAAGATCATGGCATCTGGTCCCATCACCTCATGAGAAATAGATGGGGAGACAGTGGAAACAGTGTCAGACTTTATTTTTCTGGGCTCCAAAATCACTGCAGATGGTGACTGCAGCCATGAAATTAAAAGACGCTTACTCCTTGGAAGGAAAGTGATGACCAACCTAGATAGCATATTAAAAAGCAGAGACATTACTTTGCCAACAAAGGTCCGGCTAGTCAAGGCTATGGTTTTTCCAGTGGTCATGTATGGATGTGAGAGTTGGACTGTGAAGAAAGCTGAGCGCTGAAAAATTGATGCTTTTGAACTGTGGTGTTGGAGAAGACTCTTGAGAGTCCCTTGGACTGCAAGGAGATCCAACCAGTCCATCCTAAAGGAGATCCGTCCTGGGTGTTCATTGGAAGGACTGAGGCTGAAGCTGAAACTCCAATACTTTGGCCATCTGATGAGAAGAGTTAACTTATTGGAAAAGACCCTGATGCTGGGAGGGATTGGGGGCAGGAGGAGGAGGGGATGACAGAGGATGAGATGGCTGGATGGCATCATCGACTCCATGGGCATGAGTTTGAGTAAACTCCAGGAGTTTGTGATGGACAGGGAGGCCTGGCGTGCTGCGATTCATGGGGTCGCAAAGCGTCGGACACGACTGAGTGACTGAACTGAACTGAACTGATTGATTTAGAATGGTGTCCAGGATATTTTGATCTGAATGTTCATTGGAAGGACTGATGCTGAAGCTGAAGCTCCAATACTTTGGTCACCAGATGCAAATAACTGACTCATTGGAAAAGACCTTGATGCTGGGAAGGATTGAAGGGAGGAGGAGAAGGGGATGACAGAGGATGAGATGGTTGGATGGCATCACCAACTGACATGAGTTTAAGCAATATAAGGGAGACAATGAAGGACAGAGAAGCATGGCGTGCTGCAGTCCATGAGGTCGCTAAGAGTCAGACATGACTGAGCAACTGAACTGAACTGAACTAAGGTATGGTATGCTCTATTTGTGTTTAAGATACACATCAGTGTAGTCACCAAGGTCTAGGCATGGGATGGAGAGGATGATTACAGAAGGATGATAGCACGAGGGGTTTCTGGAGTGATGGAATTGTTCTGTATTTCAATTGCTATGCACCCTGGTTGTGGTGGTGACTACACAAATCTACACATCTGTGAAAATCCATAGAACTGGAGTTACATCAGCAATATTGCAGGCATGGAAATTCTAGACCCTTGTTCTCCCATGGAAACACTAACTAGACAACTAAAAACAAACTAATTATAGGAGCTCTAGAAGTCAAAGTTCTATAGCGACCAAGCCAAATGAAAAAAAGTTATGTTTAAAATGGTAGAAAAATTCATACATTTTTGCTCATCCTTGCTCCTTCCTCTCCCTGACCTGATATTGTAGAGGAGGAGACAGCACCCTAATATCCAGTTCCTTCTTCAAATCAGAGAGAACAGAGTGGACTGAATTTGTTCTAATCTGTTAGGAATCTTCAGGGATTGATCTCTGTTTTGCCTAATTTGATGCCAAGATGGCCAAAAGAAGCTCAGATCTCAAGGTAGAAAAAGATATTAAAAAGAACTGGCATGGTTACATAAAACTGCAAAAAGAAACAGCTACATGAAAACTGTAAAGGGGATTAAAAATTAGAGACATCTGGAAGCCAGAGATTGTAGACAGAGGAATTCAATAGACTAGCTAAAGCTCCAAGAAGAAGAAGAAAAAAGAGAGATTCTTAGGGAAATTAAAATAATTAAAAATAACCATGGAATTTGGGGAAAATTCAATTCACACAAGCCCAGGGAAGACACCTACTTGGCAAAGGCTTCAGAAGACTTGAAGTTTTCCTCCTGAGCTGACCAGTGAGGGCCTTCTACTCAGAGCCAGAATATAAGATTGAAAGGAGTGGCTGTTTTTTGTTTTTGAAATGTGCAAAAACATGCAATTACCAACAGAGATCACAAGGCATAGAAAGAAACAGGAAAACACGACCCTTTCAAAGTATCAAAATGTATCTCCAGAAACTGACCCTGAAAACGCTCAGCCTGCAGACTTAGCAGACAAACACTTTAAAACATATTTTAAATATGGACAAGGAGCAAAAGAATATCAGGAAAACAATATATGAACAACAACAACAAAAATCATCAAAGAGATAGACATTATGCAAAGAAAACAGCCAAATTCTGGAGCTGAAAAATACAGTAACTGAATTGAAAAATTCACTAGAAAAGTTCAAGAGCAGATTCGAACAAGTAGATAAAAAAGAATTATCAAACGTAAAGAAATTTGAAATTATCAAATCTGAGAGGCAGAAAAGGAAAAAAAAATGAAGAAAAGTGAATAAGCTTAAGGAACTTATGGGTCTCTATCAAGTGGATCAATATATGAATCATTGGAGTTCCAGAAAGAGAAGAGAGAGAAAAACAGGCTTATTTGAATAAATAATGGCCAAACATTTCCCAAACTTGATGAACAGCATGAATATGTATACAAATGTAATCAGTTCAATGAAATCCAAGTAGAAAGAGTTCAAAGAGACCCACATGGGAGACACTGTAATCAAAAACAAAGACAAAGGAAACTCTTCAAAGGGGTAAGAGAAAAGCGACTTGCTACAAGGTATCCTCAATAGATTTTCAGAGGATTTCTCAGCAGAAAACTTGTAGACCAGAAGACAGTGAAAAATAACTGAAAGGAAAAAAAAAATCAACTGAGATGGATATAATTCTTTACAAAAATATAAAAATAAACAATCATTATTGGTTGTAACTATGGAGTAGGAAAATGGGCCTGGAATGATCCTGAGATGCTTTTTTTTAATTGAACTATAGTTGATTTACAATATTGTGTTTGTTTCTGGTGTTAAGCAAAGTCTATATATATATATCCTTTATATATAGATTCTTTAATATATATTATATAATATATTCTTCAATCCCAAGCTCCTAATTTACCCTTCACCCTCATTTCCCTTTTGGTAAATATATATATTTTCCTATATGTGTGAGTCTATTTCTGTTTTGTGAATAAGTTCATTTCATTATTTTTTGGATTCCAGGTATAAGGGATATAATATGATATTTGTGTTTCTCTGGCTTACTTCACTTAGTACGATAATCTCTAGGCCCATCCATGTTGTTGCAATGACGTTATTTTATTCCTTTTTAGGGCTGAATAATGTTCCATGGTACATAGATACCACACCTTCTTTATCCATTCATCTGTTGGCGGACACTTAGGATGCTTCCATGTCTTGATTATTCTAAATGGAGCTGCATATGAACTTGGGGAAGCATGTATCTTTTCAACTTTCTCTGGATGTGTATCTAGAAGTGTATCTAGGATCATATGCTAACTCTATTTTAGTGTTTCTTTCTTTTTTTTTTTCGTGGAATCTCTGTACTGTTTTCCACTGTGGCTCCACCAGTTTGTTTTGGGTCTTGTTACTGTGCATTATTAATTCTGTTTCTTTATTCTTAAAATCATGAGTTTATTTTATTTCAGAGTTTAACTATTACTAATTAAAATATCTTTCCCTCATTCAAAAAAAGTCATATCTATCTTAGCAACATGTCTTATTTTTATTTGCCCTGAGCTCAAAAGGAGCTCAATTTTAACTCTGTTAAAACAGGCTGCTTTACAAATGGCTCCCTTCCTAGCACTTAGGAAAATATTTTTTTTTCCTCCTTAAGAGTTTAGAGTCAAAGTACTGTTTGTCTTGGCAAATGAATGGGATGTATGGGATTGGGGGGGCGGGGATGGGGGGGTGTGTGTGTGCGCGCGCGTGCTCACAGTCACACTTGCATGAATCTATGGGAACCAACAATTACCAACTAAATTAGAATATCAAAGAGGTGTGTCTGCCACCGACCTTAGTGACAACACTTCAGCGAGGACAGGATACAAACTGCTAATTCCAGTTTCTTATGCAAGACTTAAAATAAACCCCCCAGCATCCTTATTCTCCACGCCACTGAGTTTTACCCACAGTCTGTTCTGTTACAACTCCCAAGGCAGTGTTCCAGACAAAAAAGTTACACTTGGGTAGAGCTCTAGGTGGGAAAATGTATGAGATCTTGAGGTGAGGTCAGGTCCTGATGGATGGGGTGCCATGAAAAACAAATGGAGGCTTGCAACGCAGAATGTGTCACAGACATTCCCCAGGACAATCTGTTTAGAGATACATTTACAACAAAACTTGCTAATAGTGTAGCAGTTTGAATTCTGGTGTACAGCCTATGTTGAAGATGTAAGAAGGTCTTGGCTTTTAGCAATATCATTTGGAAAGTATTGCTGATTTTCTTCTGCATGGGTAGATGAGACATTGACAACTTGGCCAAGTTTGATAAGAAAGAACAATTGTGTTCGGTTATAAAAAGGGCCTCATTATGGCCTGGGGTAGTAGGACACACATTCTCTGTTAAACTTTTTCTGTTTCACCTGCTGGACTGTTGAATCACTCTTCCCTGCTCCTCCCAACAAACAAGGCAGACCCAGGTCCTAGAGGAAATACAGCTGCCTGGAAAGCCCACTGCCATGGTCTCCACCAACAGTGGGTCAGGGGTGAGACCTGTAACTTCTTATTTTTCTTAAAGCTTTGTTCTTTCCTGCTTTTCCTCCATACTGCATCTGAAAGGAGCTGGGATTTATCAATAAAGCTTTCTGTTTTGTTATACACATACCATGTTGGTCTTGTTCTCTTTACTTTAAAAAAATTTTTTTACAAGTGAAAGGGACTCTATTTTTTTATTGAGTATAATTACTTTGCAATGCTGTGTTCATTTCGCTGTACAGTGATGTGAGTCAGCTGTAGTGTACATATTATACCCCTTCCCTCTTGGACTTCCCTCCCACCCTTCCCCGTCCCACCCGTCTAGGTCGGCACAGAGCCCTGGGCTGAGCTCCTGGGCGTTATAGCTGTTTCCCACTAGCTATCTGTTTTACACACAGTAGTGTATACATGTCTATCCATCTCCCAATTTGTCCAACCCTCCCGTTCCCCTTGTGCTAAGTCAGATAGAGAAAAACAGTGTATACCAATGCACATAAGTGGAACGTAGAAAAATGGTACAGATGAACCTATTTCCAGGGCAGCAATAGAGACTCAGACATAGAGTCTTGTTCTCTTTAATCAGGAGGGGGGATATTGCTCTCGATTCTATCTTTGCAATACGGAAACTAATTTTTCATCAGTATAAAATGCAGAGTTAAATGTTCACTGCATGATCACAGAAAGGGAGCATCCTTGAGGCCCAGAGAACAATGTTCAAAACCGAACATTGGTGTGTTGTGTACAACTGATATTCGTGTACAACTCTTTGTTTGCTTCTTATTCTTGTTTTGGTCACTTTTGGGGATTTATCTTTCCCCTGACTGTTAACCACCTGATTCCACATACACTTTTATGTCAGGTGTAGGCTCTTGAATGAGTTCAGACACTCAAGGTACTATACTCCTCTGAACATAGTATTAGGATTGTATATGGTCAGTTTTATTGATTTAACCCACATAAAGAGCACTTATTATGCATCAAGAACTTTACAAATACTCACTGATTTAATAGCAGAAAGTAGACTCCAACTCAGACAGCACAGGGGTTTTTAGTGAAAGGATTACCTTAAGGGAACGAAAGGAAATAGTGTTAGTAGAGCAGTGAGGTTTGGGACTGGGAGATGGGTCCCTCTTTGGGAGTTGCATTCTTGGAGGGACCCAGCCAGCACCACAGAGGTGGCCCACAGCAGGAGGAAACAGGGAAAAAATATGACAATGTCCGTCTCTTCTTGCCCTCCAGACTTCTCCCAGGGTCCCCCGTTGCTCCAGCCCCACTGGAAAGCTGGTGGTCTGGTAGCCAGGGTTATGCAGTCCATCAGGGTCTGGGCACAACACTGGGGCAGGGCAGAAAATGAATCTGGGGCAAATGGCAAATAAAAAAAAAAAAACCAGCCAACACATACCTCAAGTCATTTCAGATACTAGGCAGACAACAAATAACCAAATCATAAAATAAATACCAATTTAAAATTATTTCTCCCTAATTTTATAAATATGCATCTCCTCCTTGACCCTTACAAACTAACTACTGAAGTCATTATGGTCTATAAATGTCTTGGTTCTAGCCATGAGAATTCGACTAGAATACTGGACAACAGAGGACGAGATGGCTGGATGGCATCACCGACTCAAAGGACGTGCGTTTGAGCAAGCTCCGGGAGATGGTGAAGGACAGGGAAGCCTGGCGTGCTGCAGTCCATGGGGTCGCAGAGTCGTCGGACACAGCTGAGCGGCTGAGCAATGGCAACCCCAACTTGCTAGAAAGGAGGTCAGGCTTTCAGCAGACTGGGCAATGACCTGCCATTTCCCATATCCCTGTGCCAGATGCCTCTAGGGTTAATCTCTCAGCCTCCCCTCGCACTAAGCCAGCCTGTGATATGGACACTTAAGCCACACAGGGCTGTTTACATTTGGGTGGAGAGCTCATACTATCAATTTGCACATTAGTGAGCCCAGCCATTGCTCTCTTCTGCTGGGATCTATTGAGTGGCAGCTGGAGAGATAGCCACAGCTAAAAAAAAAAAAAAAAAAGAGAGAGAAAGAAAGAAAACTTAGCTGTCTGATGAAATGTTTTAAATGCATAGGGTTCACCTTGGGGTTGGCCGCTGTTCAGATTTTATCCATTAATAACACACAGGGCTGGCTCTGTACTCTCCAGGGCTAGCAGGAAACGCATACTGCTTACAGGTCCTTGCTTTGCCTCGGGGAGTATATTCCAAATGCAGGCTGCGCGGTCCTGTGTACACACACCTATGCGCATGTGGGCACATCAGGTTCCCACGCACGTAAGGGTGCTTCTTGGAATTTTCTTTCATTAAACGACACATAAGAGGATTTTTCCATTATACAACATTTCCTTCTGATAGAACCATGTTTAGGAAAGAAGACAGTGTGTGTGTCAATGTGAATGCCCAACACACAGAGCTCCGTTAGCATTTTCACTCATTTCCAGTTAATTTTTTTTTAATTAAGGTTGAATTTTATTGTTTGTAAATTATACCTCAGTGGCTTCCCAGGTGGCTCAGTGGTAAAGAATTTACCTGCCAATTCAGGAGATGTGGGTTAGATCCCTGGACTGCGAAGATCCCTGGAGAGGGAAATGGCTAGCCACTCCAGGATTCTTGCCTGGAGAATCCCATGGACAGAGGAGCCTGGTGGGCTACAGTCCATGGGGTTGCGGAAAGACATGACTGAGCATGCAGACATGCACCAAATCTAACAAAAAAACAGCTAGGCCGAAACATATATAAATATACATATATATAAACATGTATATATGTATATATATAAATATATATAGTGTACACCCTAAAATGATTGTTTCTCTGGATAATGGGATTATGCATGATATTTATCTTCTTTGTATGCGTTTATGTATTTTTCCAACTTTCCTACTTTTATAAATCAGAAAAGTTTTTGTCCATTTTTTATTATAAACTTTTTATTTTGTATTGGAATGTAGCCAATTAGCAATGTTTTGATAGTTTCAGATGGATAGCAAAGAAACTTAGCCATACGTATAGATGTATCCATTTCCACCAAAACTATCCCCCCGCCCCCATCCAGGGAGCCACACTGGAAGTGGAAGTGGGAGAGAAGCTCTGAAATTCTGATCCCATTTCAGGGTTTGCCCTACTAGACCTTACGCTGACATCTGAGGCTAAAAGAGAATTGGAATTGCTACAAGAAGGTGGTGTAAATGCATTCTGTGTGAGTTACTACATAGCATTTGTGTTCTTACCAAAGTGCTATATATATCCTCTTACTTTTTCTTTGAGACACTTTAAGAAAAAAAGATATTTAAATGAGAGTCACTATTAAGTTTCTGCTATAGGTTAGTTTTCAGATGCAGCTTGTGAAGAATTTGGCTTCATTTGACTAAGAAAGGATTCTATGCACAATTCCTTGGAAGTTGATGATGGAGTTATCTGAATTGTGTTGTATAGTTTTCTCTCTTTAGGGGACTTCCCTGGTGGCTCAGACGGTAAAGCATCTGTCTACAATGCGGGAGACCCGGGTTTGATCCCTTTTTAGTATTTGCTATGGAGAAAAGTTATTTAAGTGTTATTTAAAATGATGAGTCTTTTTATGTACAAAGCATGTAAAAGATAGGGAACAAAGGGTAAGATGATCACTGAATTATTTACTGAAAAGTTTGGTTAGGCACTTACATTTAAAGCAAGAAAAGAATGGCTTTAGCTCTTGGCAAGTAAGAGGTGATTTACAAAATTTTCTTTCCTCTAAAACTCAGTTGCTTCAAGTTAATGAAAACATTTTCAACTAAGTCATTTTAAACTTAATGTTTATCTAAAAAACTCCATTAGGTCTTATAGTATCCAGGTCTAAAGTTAAGCAAAGAAATGTCCCTACTTCCATTCCTAGAAATGAAACTGATTGTCTCAGAGAAGTTATATCAGATACTAAACAATTATCAACTTTGGATTATCTGTGTTAGATTGAGCATTCTATTTTGTATTATCTACTCTGAAAGATAAATCTCAAGCTGAACTGCCCTATTTTTTAGCAAAGAGAGTTCCTTGAATTAGCATGGACTGGAAAGAATTGAGTCTACAGTCAAAACTGCTGTTGAATCAAGACTTAATACTACCGACTCACTAATTAAGTAAACCCTAAAAAAATGCTAAAAGACCATGATGCCTTAGAAATGTTTCTACACATATGGCATGTTTATTTTTGGAGGCTTCTTGTGTTTTTTTCCTTTTAACTTGCCATAGAAGTGACATTAAATTCCTGGCTTTGACACTAACTGTGTGACCTTGGGCAAAACACTTAGCCTTTTTAAGTATCAGGTTTTTAAATCTGTATAGTGGAGATAGAAAACACTTCACAGTGGTTATGTGAGGATCAAGAGAGCTAAACTATATTTATTCTTTTCTAAAAGCTTCTGGTAAAATGTCATAGAGAATATGTTTATGGTGTGAAAGAAAATGACCACACTAAGAAGGAAATAGACTGAGGGCAAAATTTTATTTCTCAAGCCAGTCTTCTTGCTTTTTAATTATTAATTTCTACCATCCAAAAGGTCATGGAAGGCATAACTGTAACAAAAATATCATTAGAATCATGATATAGGGACAGGAGCCAAGTGGTGAAATGATGAAATTTCCTCTTAAATCAAAGACATTCAGAGTTATGGGCAGCCGAAGTCAATGACGGCAGCACAGCTACGCGCCTCCTCATTACAAACAAGCCAAAACGACAGGGAGAAAATGGGGTCTACGTGGAAATTCCACACTCAGCATCCCTTGAAGAGAGTTGATGCCTAACTCTGAAAAACCCCTGAGATTAAAAAAGAAAAAGAAAAAAAGGAAAAGCAACAAATCCCAGCTTAAAAATCTCTCACACTCCCACAGCACCATCCCAAATGCATGGCTGCCTGGAGGGGCCCCCGCTGTTTTAGAAGGTATCAAGAAAAACTGTGGAGAAATGCAAAAGAAATACAGAAGCTAGTGAGGGGGGGCCAAGTTTGTTCTCAAACTGCCTCAGTCTCAGTCTAGAGTATACAGGTGGATCTAAGTGTGGATTGTAGGGGAGATTTCTCAGGATACAAGAGACAGTGGCAGGCTGAATTTAACAAGGCAGTGTTATCTGAAGATGTGATTGAAAGGGATAGTTTTTAAAATGCATAGATTGTAGGACAGAAAAAAGATGAGAGAGACACAAAGAGAGAGAAAGCACTATTTGCAGAGGGCATTGAAGAAAAAGGGGCTTCCCTACTGGTTCAGATAGTAAAGAATTTGTCTGCAACATGGAAGACCTGGGTTTGATCCCTGGGTTGGGCAGATCCCCTGGAGAAGGGAATGGCAACCCACTCCAGTATTCTTGCCTGGAGAATTCTATGGACAGAGGAGCTTGTCGGTTGCAAAGAGTCGGACACAACTGAGTGACTAACACTTTCACTTTTTTTTCTTTCATTGAAGGAAAAACTGGAAAATTCTCAGAAGAAAAATTTGAGACACATACATTTCCCCACCCCTACTAGCACCACACACACCCCTTCAAAACAAATTCACAAACTAGCCAAAACATCTGCATTTTGATAGACAAGGATTCTTTTAACTCGAAAGCATGTAAAACATCTCATGCTATAAAATTAAACAAATGGAAAGTCAAATCCATTCAGAGTTACTGTAGAAAATCAAGAAAAGAATCTCATATATATTAAATGAGCAAAGGTCCCTTTGGGGGGCGGCGGGGAAACTATGAAAGAGAAGAAAACTATAAGTTAATATTTCAAGCAGAATTAAATATACTCAAACAATAATGTACAGAAAGGCAACATGCACCAGAAAATTCAAAAATAAAACCAAAAGGGACAAAACACTAGGAAGACATGAAAATAAAGTTGACAATTCAGGAGAGAAATCAAGACAAAGATAAAACTGACTCACAAATAAAGTGACACATTGTAAGATGCCCAAGGAAAAATAGACTCAAATGACAATTTAATAAGAGTCATTGAAGAAAGACAGAAAAACAATCATAAGAATGAAAATGAAAGGGTCAAAGAGAAAATAGCTGAAATGGGAGAAAAGCACAGAAAGAATAATATTTATTTTGTCAGTCTCTAAAGAAGGAAAAAAAAAAAAAAGAACAAAGGAACAGAACTAATATTTAACACTATAATACAAGAATATATTTAAAACAATGATCAGAGGAAAATTCACAATATTAAACCAATTCATTAGAAAAATAAAAGACTGAAAATAAATTAATTAAATTCTCAGTTCAAAAGCTAGAACAACAAGATAAAAATATATAGAAGAAAGGAAATAATAAATGTGAAGAAGAAATCAATAACAAATAGAAAAGCAGTAGATATAATTAATAAATCTACATTCTGGTTTTGTTAAAAAAATTAACAACATAGACAAATCATTAAGTTTATCACCAGAAAAGGGAGCTACAAAATAAGGAATAACAGCAAGAAAATAACTGGAATGGAATACAACTTAAAAATCATGAGACTACCTTGTAGAATTCTATACAAATAACTACAGACCGGGGTTCAATCACTAGGTCAGGAAGATCTCCTGGAGAAAGGAAAGGCTACCCACTCCAGTATTCTTGCTGGGAGAATGCTATGGACTGAGGAGGCTGGTGGGCTATAATCCAAGGGGTCACAAAGAGTCTGGCATAACTGAGCAACTAAGCATGATGAAAAAATAGGAAAATAATCATTTTTTAAGGAAATACATTTGACTGAAATTGGCCCCGTTGCAAACAGAAAACTTAAGAAGACCAAATTCCAGTGAAAGAGGAGCAAAAGCTATTAAGGAAATGTGCCACCAAATTCACTAGGCCCAGATAGCTTCATAGGGTTTCTAGTGTATCTTCAAAGACCAGAGAGTAGCTCTTTAAATTATTTCAGAACACTGAAAAGGAAGAGAAATATCCTAATTTTTTTTTCTGCAAGAAGTCTAACACTAATATCTAGACCTCATAAATGCGGCACAAAATAGAAAACCAAGATCTGTATTTCCCATATATCAAAGCAAACACATGCATTAAATATTGGCATACAGAATACAGTGCTACATTAAGAAACTAATACATTCTGATCAAATGAAATTTATTCTAAAGACCGGTCAGCTCTCCCACCAGCTGCTCAACGACATATGATGCTCTTCATGCTGCTTGCTGGGTCTCCCTGCTTGCCTCCCACTTCACACTTGTTTACCTTAGTTTTCAGTCTCTCTGGCCATGAGTCCCTCTTGAGGGTGACATCATCTACTGGTCCTCACAGGGGAAAAATTGGGTAATTAGAGTGCTTTGAGTGAGATCCAGGTTGAAGTGGACTCAATTTGATATTTCACTCTCAGAATGGAAATTAAAATGAAATTCCAAATTGTATTTGAAACAGTTCACTCTGCAGAGCTGCAAAATCTTGAGTGCTCTGGGATGATTGGTTAATATGATCATTTCACACGGTATATTCAGAACTGAGAATTTGATGTGGAGATAGACAAATGCTTCAGACAACACTCTGGAAAAATTCCTACGGCAGTTATTTCCCACACACTCTATTGTGAAAGCCTTCACCTTCTCCTATTATTTCTCAGAAACAATTTTTGATGTTGTTTTAGAAAGGGCTTTCTTGGCGGCTCAGATGGTAATGAATCTGCCTGCGATGCAGGAGACTTGGGTTTGATCCCTGGATCAGGAAGATAGGCTGGAGAAGAGAATGGCTACTCACTCCAGCATTCTTGGGTAGAGAATTCCAAGGACAGAGGAGCCTGGTGGACTGCAGTCCTTGAGGTTGCTAAGAGTCATACACAGCTGAGCAGCTAACACATTAGAAAGATGCATCCGAGATGATTTAAACATAAAATGACTTCTTATTACTTAATGGTGAGTTCTTCTTTTATACCATTTTTCTGATAATCCTGTTTAATTTAATTGGCTTAATTACTAGGCCAGTTCCATTGTTTCCCTTGATTATTTTCAAACTTCTATTTTAATTGTCCTGTTTTTCCCTAAATTTCAAAATGGTGTTAAATTTTGTAATAATAATTATATGATAATATACATTATTATTTTTAACAAAAAAGAACACTCTTTAAATTTATAATTCTTCTTTAAGTTTCCTAGTTCTCCACTGAGAAGATAACATTTGATTAAAAGGCCCAGATTTTGTGATGGGATGATTTCCAGGAGAGGAGCAAAAATGTTCCTCTTTATTTATAGCAGGTCTGAAGTGAGAATTTTTTTGAGAATTTCTTGCCAGGAAAATCTTTGTTTCCCTAAGGAATCCAGTGTGCTTTTTTTCATGCTTATGGTGAGAGCTATGTAAATTACTGAGTCGCACATTTTTCCCTCATTCCTGAGAAAATCAGACTCTAACTTGATATTTATTTATGGCAAAAAAATATTAGTTCATAGGGAGGGAATAGTTCTTTCTCTTTATTTATGGTCTCATTTTACCTATAGCATTTTATTGAATATATGTTTTACTATAAGTTGTCTCATATTTTTTGGAACTACAGTGAAGAAGTTAAGAAATTATATTTAAAATTAAGATATTAATATTCTATTGTCCCTTACAGTTTGCAAAGTATAGGAGCATACTTTCTGTCAGATTCATCTATTCTTTTTCTATATCTTGTGCAGTTTTACAGACTTTCATGCATGCGTTTTATGCTTAATATGATCTGGAAAAGCAATATCTTCCTCAATCATGATCTTACACTTGAGTTGGAGAAAGACAATGAGGTGGTAAGACTTCAAAGAGGATGGGTGTCCAGGACCACAGAAGAAGTGGCCCTGAAGGAATAATTTCCACTTTCTCTTTAAAAACTTTAACAAGGTGTTGGCAATAACAGTTGTGGAGACCCCAAGGTCTTCTGAGACCCTGGGATCATCTTTTACTGCTGAAATAGCCTACATAACAAATAGTTTCACATCTTTGATTGTAGAAATCATGTAGTGTGTGGAGCGTACCACAGAGTCTGCGCAGCCAAATGAGATATGATGCCCGTGGGTATGGCTGTGTGACCTACAGCAGGAAGAAACAAGAGAACTTCTCGAGTGCTCCAGTTAATTCCCCAACGGTGATGAGCAGAGAGACCCAGGGTACCAGGGCAAGCAAGGAAGTTTGGAGCATGAGACAACTTCTTTTCCTTTGAAATATTAAAAAGAGCAACCAGTATCCTTAGTAGCATCTACTGGGTGTGGAATGTTCAGAAATCTGGGGAGGAAGAGGGGTGGTAAGGGTATAGTCTTGACTGTTACCACTAAAATCTTTGTCTCATGTGTATCCTTAGCAATAAATGCAATAAATGTCAGGCCTACTAAATTAAATTGGAAGACAGTTGTTCCTTGGAAGGAAAGCTATGACAAACCTAGACAGTGTATTAAAAAGCAGAGATATTACTTTGCCAGCAAAGGTCACATAGTAAAAGTTATGTTCTTTCCAGTAGTCATGTGTGGATAGGAGCGTTGGATCATAAAGAAGGCTGAGCACTGAAGAAGATGTTTTCGAATTGTGGTGCTAAGAAGACTCTTGAGAGTCCCTTGGACAGCAAGGCAATCAAACCAGTTAATCCTAAAGGAAACCAACCCTGAATATTCATTGAAAGGACGGATACTGAAGCTGAAACTCCAATACTTTGGCTACCTGATGTGAAGAGCTGACTCATTGGAAAAGACCCTGATGCTGGGAAAGATTGAAGGCCAAAGGAGAAGGGGGCAGCAAAGGATGAGATAGCATCACTGACTCAGTGGACATGAATTTGAGCAAATGCCAGGAGATGGTGAAGGACAGCAGACCTGGCGTGCTGCAGTCCATGGGGTTGCAAAGAGTCAGATGCAACTTAACAGCTGGACAACAACAAACTGAATGGGAAGGGCCAAAGATAAAAGAAAACACAGGGAAATTATCATTGATCAATCTTTTAAGACACTTCATCACAAAGCTATTTGAGCAGAAGATATCACTGGTCATTTTTGTAAGAACTAATGTATCTTTTTAAGACCAGATCTAAAAATCTTTAATGATGTTAATCAAGAGTATTTCACATGTCTGTTTGTTTTCTGGTGATTTTTAATGCATTGCATTTTTTAGCACCTACTAGATCCCTAGAACTCTACTAGGTGCTAGGACACACAAATACCAGAGATAGTGTTTTCACTCTCTGGAAAAAAAGAGAGTGACTCTCTCTTATTTGACTCCCTCTTCCATAGGCAAGTCAGATAATTGTACAAAATCACTGTTTGCTTATGTGAAAACTATTAAAAAGGAAGTGCTTTCATAGTGAATTCTCTCAGTCGTGTTGGACTCTTTGAGACCCCATGGACTGTAGCCTGCCAGGCTCCTCTGTTCATGGAATTCTCCAGGAAAGTGTACTGGAATGGGTTGCCATTCCCTTCTCCAAGGGATCTCCTTGGCCCAGAGATTGAACCCAGGTCTCCCGCACTGCAGGCAGAAGCTTTTTACCATCTGAGCTACCAGGGAAGCCTTTATATTGCTATGGAATTAAATACTTTTCAAGTATAATATTGCAAAATCATTGTCAAACGATACCTTAAAACTAAATATTAGTTTCATTAAAATCAAAGGGGAAAATTTTACTTTGAATATCACCATTGCATGTCAGAAATCATAGACACACCATGGTTTCTATTCCTCATCCTTTAAAACTTGCAAGTTCAATGATACATCAATGAAGAAAATATTACTCTATCAGTTTATCTCTTTTCACATAAAAATTACACACAGACACAGCACATAGACATAGGCATTCTTAAACAGTCTTCACTTTACCTCGGAATTCTATCCCACTAGGATGTGTTGTCCTGGAGTTCTCTTCATCAGATTTTCATGGGCTTCCTAAGAGGAACAGTGGAAAAAAAGACTAAAACAGGGAGCTGGCCCTTAGCACTGAGGCTCCAAGGCCAGGTGTGATATTCAGTACTCCAAGCCAAGAGGAGGGCCTGGGTGTACCCGTACAGTTGCCCTGAAGGGATCTGGGTTCCATCATGGAATCCTGCCTGATGGTCGGAGGGGAACTTCTGAGTGGATATTGAGAGACTTAACTTTTCACCCATCTTCTGGTCCAAGTTCTCCTAGAGGGAGGCTGAAGCCCAGGGTCCAAAGACCATCAGAAACATACAACATTACTTTATTAATTTGTCACAGCTAAAAAGAAACACTGGAGAAAACCATGCAGTTTTTCAGGGAAATAGATTTGGGAAAAATGATAGAAGATGGGCACTTTAAGGAAGATTTAAGAAAGCCGGAACCTTTTCTGAATTGTATGTTGTGAGGAAGAGGGGGTGATTTAGCGACTGGCCATACTAATTTTTATCCAGAGGATCATAAAGGGAGGTGTTGTTGTTGCTAAATAGGCAGTAGGGAGGGAATATTTGGTCATTTTCGTGGAGGTGCAGAGGTCTTTTTATGTCTTCTTTGAGATGTAATTACAGAGCGGTCTTGTATTTGTCTTCTGTTATCACTGTCAAGGAGTCTGATTGTTGCTATTCTGTGAGGTTGTTTGTGTTAAGTGGGCAACACCAGTCTAGCTAGTGGTTGCCAGTGGCTAACTGTTAGAAGGCTCAATAAGCAACCCAGAGAGTGGGTTTAACTTCAAAGCACTGTCACATTCAGAACATTCAAGGAGTGAACAAGGCTACTCTTTGGCCATCTTGTGTTTGGACAGGCAAGCAGGGAGGTTGCCCTCAGTTATTCTGATGGACATAAAGTAAATGATGTCATCAGTAGGGCACTGGACGTACCTCATTCATTCATTCAAATATTTTTATCAAGCTTCCTGATGAAATTGGTGATGTTAGGCAGTAAACCTCAGGAGTAATGGTAAACAAAAACAGTGGTTACAGAGACCTGAAGTCAGAAGGCTTCTTTGGAAAGACTAGAGATCTCTTCAGGAAAATTAGAGATACCAAGAAAACATTTCATGCAAATGTGGGCACAATAAAGGACAGAAATGGTATGGACCTAACAGAAGCAAAAGATATTAAGAAGAGGTGACAAGAATACACAGAACTATACTATATTAAAAAGATCTTCATGACCCAGATAACCATGATGGTATGATCACTCACCTAGAGCCAGACATCCTGGAATGCAAAGTCAAGTGGGCCTTAGGAAGAATCACTACGAATAAAGCTAGTGGAGGTGATGGGATTCCAGTTGAGCTATTTCAAATCCTAAAAGATGATGCTGTGAAAGTGCTGCACTCAGTATGCCAGCAAATTTGGAAAACTCAGCAGTGGTCAAGGACTGGAAAAGGTCAGTTGTCATTCCAATCCCAAAGAAAGGCAATGCCAAAGAATGCTCAAACTACAACACATTTGCACTCATCTCACATGCTAGCAAAGTAATGCTTAAAATTCTCCAAGCCAGGCTTCAGCAGTATGTGAACTGTGAACTTCCAGCTGTTCAAGCTGGATTTAGAAAAGGCAGAGGAACCAGAGATCAAATTGCCAACATCTGTTGGATCATCGAAAAAGCAGGAGAGTTCCAGAAAAAACATCTACTTCTGCTTTATTGACTATGCAAAAACCTTTGACTGTGTGGATCACAACAAACTGTGGAAAATTCTGAAAGAGATGGGAATACCAGACCACCTGACCTGCCTTCTGAGAAATCTATATGCAGGTCAGGAAGCAACAGTTAGAACTGGACATGGAACAACAGACTGGTTCCAAACAGGAAAAGGAGTACATCAAGGATGTATATTGTCACCCTGCTTATTTAACTTATATACAGAGTACATCATGAGAAATGTTGGGCTGGATGAAGCACAAGCTGGAATCAAGATTGCCAGGAGAAATATCAATAACTTCAGATATGCAGATGACACCACCCTTATGGCAGAAAGCGAAGAAGAACTAAAGAGCCTCTTGATGAAAGTGAAAGAGGAGAGTGAAAAAGTTGGCTTAAAGCTCAACATTCAGAAAACTAAGATCATGGCATCTGGTCCTATCACTTCGTGGGAAATAGATGGGAAACAGTGGAAACAGTGACAGACTTTATTTTTTGGGCTCCAAAATCACTGCAGATGGTGACTGCAGCCATGAAATTAAAAGACGCTTACTGCTTGGGAGAAAAGCTATGACCAACCCAAACAGCATATTAGAAAGCAGAGACATTACATTGCCAACGAAGTTTCATCTAGTCAAAGCTACGGTTTTTCCAGTAGTCATGTATGGATGGGACAGTTGGACTGTAAAGAAAGCTGAGTGCCAAGGAGTTGATGCTTTTGAACTGTGGTGTTGGAGAAGACTCTTAAGAGTCCGTTGGACAGCAAGGATATCCAACCGGTCCATCCTAAAGGAAATAAGTCCTGAATATCCATTGGAAGGACTGATGCTGAAGCTGAAACTCCAATATTTTGGCCACCTGATGCAAAGAACTGACTCATTTGGAAAGACCCTGATGCTGGGAAGAGATTGAGGGCAGGAGGCAAAGGGGACGACAGAGGATGAGATAGTTGGATGGCATCACCAACTCAATGGACATGAGTTTGAGTAAACTCTCGGAATTGGTGATGGACAGGGAGGCCTGGCATTTTGCAGTCCATGGAGTAGCAAAGAGTCGGACAGGACTGAGCAACTGAACTGAAGTCAGAAACTAGAGAGTATATGAGCACAAACAGAGGGATGTGTCAGACACCCAGGATGAGGGGTGTGAGCTACTTACAACATCACGTGGAGCTTGGAGTCCTGTGTGATCTTATCACTATAGTAGTTACACACTTTGGGAGTCTTTCCAGTTGGGAAGGCCTGGGCTGTGATCCTGATTAACTGGTAGAAAAAGACTCATGGTGATGGGTTCAGAGAGCTTTGGGAAACTGGAATGGACAAGGAAGAAAAATTATGAATGACAGGACAGGGCACCTCAAAGCAAAGGGTCACATAAAGAGAGAAAAAAACTGAATGGAATCAGAGACATGAAAAAGACAGACACCTCCCTCATCTAATCTTCACTCACATTTGATGATGCTGCATATTCACCAAAAATGATAGCTAGTTTAATAACTGTTTTAGTTAGGAAAAAATATTAACATTTTATGGAACAAGAGAATCCTGAATCAGCCCATAGCACTGTCATGATAACTTGAGCAAAGCAAGTATTGACGATTTCAAAATGGCCATAACCATGTCTTCATTAGATCTGCTAAGTATGTAGAATGTCTATGAAGTGCTCCTTTAAAAAAAAATTAAAAAGCTGAATTTCTTTGGCAGGAAAGTAATCGTGAAGTTTTTAAGTAAATTAAACGGCTCTCTTTGCATTGAAATGTAAAGCTCCCATTTCCTCTCTTTAAATGTTTAAAGGATTTTTTGTCAGTTTCAGCATGAAGAAACATTAAAATTCATCTCAGCCAAAACCCATAGTGGATAAAAAAAGATGTTAAATATCAGCAAATGGATCTGATAATCTGCAGAGTATTTCTGCTGTCAAAGAAGGACCGTGGGATAAAAAACACATGTTCCAGATTTGACATCCCTTGGCATCTTGTAAATAGCCTCCACGAATCCATACCTTAAAACTGCCAACACCAGCAAAATTGTACCCAAGTTTCTAGTAAGTTAAGCAAGCAAAGCAGAGAGAGGAAATGTGGCTAGATTGCATATAAAAACCCAAGGACCCCGAAAACTGACCTCAAACTCATTTTACCAAAATATCTGCACTTTTGCAGTGTTGTCCATTTATTTATAATTCAAAGAATATTTTGTGGTATGTATGTATGAGTAAATAAGAATATACAGAATGCATATATTAGGAGGAGCAGGGCAGGATGAAGGGTTAAATGTGAAGAATTTTCCTTGTTAAAAAAAAAAATAGCATTGCTGAATGATACAAAATAGATGTTTTTCACTATTAAAATTTCTGCCTGAAGAGAATGTCTAAGTGATACTTTGGCCTGAATTTCTAACATGTTAATACCACCTTCCTAGATAGGAGAAACAATGAATTTATCAGTTTGTTTCCACATTCAGAACTCAAAAAGATGAGTTTACCTTGATTTGTCAAGGCTATGGTTTTACCAGTGATCATGTATGGATGAGAGTTGGACTGTGAAGAAAGCTGATTACCAAAAAATTGATCGTTTTTGAACTGTGGTATTGGAGAAGACTCTTGAGAGTCCCTTGGACTGCAAGGAGATCCAACCAGTCCATCCTAAAGGAGATCAGTCCTGGGTGTTCATTGGAAGGACTGATGCTGAAGCTGAAACTCCAATACTTTGGCCACCTCATGCGAAGAGTTGACTCATTGGAAAAGACCCTGATGCTGGGAGGGATTGGGGGCAGGAGGAGAAGGGGACGACAGAGAATGAGATGGCTGGATGGCATCACCGACTCAATGGACATGAGCTTGGGTAAACTCCGGGAGTTTGTGATGGACAGGGAGGCCTGGCATGCTGCGATTCATGGGGTCGCAAAGAGTCGGACACAACTGAGCGACTGAACTGAACTGAACTGGACCGAACTGAACTGAACTGAACCTGGATTTGGGAAGTGCTTTCTCCCTTCCTGTGCAAATCACTAACAAGGAGTCCTCCTCTAGAGACGAAGAGAGGGCCCATAACGCATCCTGTCGAGTGATGCTTTAGGTGACTAATGTTGTTCCCAAAACTTGCGTTCAGTGGCTTGCTGCTCAAAAGCCAATAATTCGAGAGTGAAGTGTCAGTAGAAAGGAAAGGTGCTCTAATTGGAAAAGCCAGCAACCTGAGGAGAAGGCGGACTCATGTCCAGAGACCAGCTCTCAAGATTCTGCTTAGCCATGACAGTTTTTAAGAGAAAAGTGAGGAAGATTCTCAGTGACTCAGCAAGGCAGGAGGTTGGGTCTGCATCATTTTCTGTTGCTTGCACACTGGCTGACTCTCTCTTTAAATGGTATCTCATCCACGTGGTCTGCTTACAGGAATGCCAAGGGACCTGTTAGAGGTGGAGAGCCTGTCATTCTTTATCTACTTAATTGTTTACTCTTCCTTTTATCTAAGCAATGAATCCACAGGTAATTAGGTTCTTTCAAAGTTAAAGGGGAACAGAAATAGGCAAATGAGAAGAGGCTACAGAGTTGCTACATCCTGAGAGATCTAGTTGATTGTTTCCCCTAAAATACAAAAGTTTTGAAAAGTTTGTTTCATCAACCCTTTCTGAGTAATATTCACTCATTTTTCTAAATTATCAACCAAGGAAACTGGCATTTAGAACTTATTAGCATATTATACACTGACATTACCTACAGTGAGTTTGAAAGCAACTTTCTTGCCTCATTCCGGTTTGCCCATTTCTGTTCCCCATCAACCTCGGAAAAAACCTAATTATAAGATCACTAGGACATTTAACATAACTCCTGACTTCTGCTTTCCTGAATGCATACCATGCCTTGCCTCATTTGTTGATTTTTCCTCTAGATTAAAAGAAGTAAGAATGAAGAATTAAGTAGTTAAAGAATGACTAGGCCTTTACTCCGCAAAAGTCCCCTTAGCAATTCTACAGGCAGAACACACAGGTAAGATGACATCTGAAGAGAAAGTTAACCAGTCTGCAGGCAATGGAGAAGAATCTAGAACCCAGCCTCCTGTCTCACTGAGATTAACTGGGATTCTGTGAGATTTCCCCACCCCTACCACCACCTTTTGCCTTTAGAAACTCATGGCTAAGCAGAATATTTAGAGCTGGCTCAGGATGTGAGTCCACCTTCTCCCTGGCTTTTCTGATTAAATTGACTTTCCTTTCTACTGACACTTGCCTCTTGAATTATTGGCTTTCAAGCAGTGAGCAGCTGAACTCGAGTTTGGTAACAAATAGGTATTTTGGCAAAAAGCAGTCACCTTTTTTCTTGCTCTTTGAAACTTTATTAGAGTAAATTGTGTCTCCATACATGAAAAATGACAGTGGCATTTATTCAGAATACACTGTGAGGGAGATAATTTAGAAACATTATTTTATGTAATTCTTAGGACAAGTCCAATTAGGAATTAGAGAAGAAATGGAAGTCTACAAAGTTGTTCACATCTCACGTAGCCAGGGAGGTGCAAAGCTTGATTTTGAACACTGATCTGCAAGATGCTAAAAACCCATATTTTCCATCACTTCTCGCTGCCTTTTTGACAAATAGCTTAGTTGCCCTTGGTGTATGGATGACAAAGTTTCTGGGGATTTCAGCTTGAACACATCTGCTTCTCTGACCCTTCTCTGACCTTTCCATCTTCTGACAAAACACACTTAGAAATAATATTCCACTGCCGCTTCCGGTAAACACAAATAAACATGTGAAGTTCATGAATAGCCTGATAATAGCATCACTTTCCAGCTTGTATTTTCTGTTAATACATATAGATCCCAATTTTTTTTCAGTGATTGTTTATGATGACACTGTCCTATAATTTATTAAATATTCGATAAGCATTTAGACTATTTTCCATTTCTTTTGCAAACAATTCTGCAATAAATACAAGCATTATTTTGTGGATTTGCACAGATATTTCTGATTCCTAGCCTTCATAATTTTGGACATGTGAGCCCACATATTTTAAAATTTGAAAAATTGCTAAATGGCCCTTTAAAAAGTCAAAAAGACTTTCTAAAAAATTATTTTTAAACTGAAAGCAGGTTTATTGAGAGAGATACACATTCCATAGGCAGAATTTGGTCCAGTTTGAAGAGCAAGAGTGGCCCCAGAACATGGGGTCTTCTCAGAGAAAGTGGATAAAAATCAAAACCCCTGCTATTCCCATCAGTGCTGTTGACGACAATCTACTTTCCAGTCCACTGGCCAATCTGGTTATTATTGAACTTTTACCAACGTCATAGGGAAAAAAAATGTGAGTATGCTTTTATTTTGTTTCTGATTGTTTTATGTTTAGTGCTATTTCATAGATTTTATTTGTTTGTTTGTTCTACTACTTATATACTTTTTTGAGAATTGCTCATATTGTTTACTCAAATTTTCTTTTATTGATTTTAGGAACTAATTATATGATATGGATATTAATATTTCATTAATCAATTTTTGTCATTAAGCTCTCTTTAAATGCTTTTTGCTATATATTTAGATGAAAAGTGCACAGTCAAATTATAGATGCTTCCAATCACTTAACCTCTGAACTTTGCTTTTAATATTTCCTATTTTGCATGAATGAGGAAACTGAAGAACACAGAGACACCCAGTAGGCAAGTTGCCAGGATAGGGACTCAAGAAGTTTGACCCAGGGCTGCTAGAGCATATGGCCTTTTCTGCTGATTTGTCTCCCCTTAAATGCTTCTGAATTGAAGACGTATTCAAAATAGGTCAGTAGAATTATTAAGCTCTTCAACTTTGCAGAGTAAGAGAGAAGGCTTTGAGATGCTTGTCTCATGTGCCACAAAAGTTTTGAACTAACAGTTGTAGAGTTTGTTGCCTTTGACTCTAGTTCTGGGTTGGCCTTCCCATGACAATGGCTAAATAACCAAAGTGGGCACGGATGAGTGAGTCAAATGATGCCTTGGGAATATAAACTTACAATTAGCACTATATTTCAAGGTTTTGTTGTTGACAGTGTTTAGTCGCTAAGTTGTGTCTGACTCTTTTGTGACCCCATGGATGATAGCCTGCCAGGCTCTTCGGTCAGTGAGATTCCCCAGGCAAGAACACTGGAGTGAGTTGCCATTTCCATTTCCAGAGGCTTTTCTTGACCCAGGGATTGCATCCACATCTCCTGCATTGGCAGGCTGATTCTTTACCACTGAGCCACCAGGGAAGCTTAAACACAGACAAACACACTGTCCCATGCAATTACAAACTTTGCTTTGAACAGTTAGCAAGGGAGAACATGGCCAGGTGGAAACTCAAAGCAGAAACTTGGGGAGCAGAAGGCCCAGGCAGCTGTAGGTCAGATGAGGCTGCTCTAAACTGAGATGGGGTTGGGCTATCTCACTGCAGCCTGTGGAGCTGGCAGGCCTGTGCAAGCAGTTTTGCTTGCTCTGGGAGCATTGGTTCAGTGGTGCCAGAAGAAGCTTCCTGACTTGTACCCTGGGGGTTCCTTGGGCTTCTTGTCCACCCTTGACATCTTCCTTTGATCTCTGAGGCTAGTGACCTTTCAGCTCAGGTGGCGGCCTCTTGCAGTTCTTCCTCTTTGTCCTTTTCATTCAAGATCCATTCCATCTGTTCCAGTCACCCTCCAGCACCTCCCAGATGATGATTCTTTGCTGTGGCAATGTCCCCAAGCACAGTTCAGGGGTTCCTGCCAGCCTGAGCTCCTCAACTGTGCCCTGAGTGATGTTCATACATCATTTTTCATAGGTCACTGACTCCTTCCTACCTCTTGAGTTCCTCTTTGTAGATATCCCCTGAGAATTGCCGGCCTGCATTCCCTATCCTCCTCCTCAATTACACACAAGCCTCTGGTTAGCAGTGAACAGTGGCTTTCTTTCTCCATCAATTCCTGAGGCCCAAATATTTCCCTATCGTGTGTGATTTCATCAAAACATACCTACCTGCTACATCTAATCAGCTCATCTACACAAATATGATAACTGGAGACAATGACTTACTGCTCTTCTGTCCTCCAAAGGATCAGATAGCAAGTCTGCAGGACCGTTCACTAGATAATGCCTTAGCCTCCCCAAAAGGACTCCAGTGATGACGATTCCAGTTTCACCGCAGGTGGGCCTGTCAGTGTCCTTTAAGTGACGTTGGATAGGTAAGCCTCTCTTCTCACTCTGCTTGGGATTGTGTGTATGTGTTAATCGCACAGTTGTGTCTGACTCTTTGCGACCCCATGGACTGTAGCCAGCCAGGCTCCTCTGTTCATGGGATTTTCCAGGCAAGAGTACTGGAGTGGGCTGCTGGTTCTTCCTCCAGGGTATCTTCCCGCCCCAGGGATTGAACCTTGGTCTCCACATTGCAAGAAGATTCTTTACCATCTAAGCCACCAGGGAAGCCCTCTGTACGGGCCTAACATAATGTTTGTGTAGGTCAGAGATTTTTTTTAAATCTCTTTTCATTTCACAAATGAGAACTGCTCTTCTTTTTTTTGTGTTCAATGTGTCTACGCCAGAAAAATGTCCATACTTTCCGGCTCTGCAAAGCTTGTTACACAACTCCCCGACACAAAATTTGATATGTGAAAATTGGTTCTTTTAAAATTTTTATTTGTGTTTTTCTGGCAGGCTTTGGGAAAGGCCCGTTTCCTGGCACTCAAAGTCGCTAGTCTTGGCGTGAATAGCTCCTGACAATTCCCAGCATATGGTAAGAGAAGATGCTTCTGCCCACCCATCAGGTAAGTGCCATCTTTCTGACTGCAGCAGTGATAGATGTCGTGCTTGGAGAGCAATGACTGCTGGGAAAAGTGCCAGGCAGCCAACTGGCCAAGGCTAGTGAGCTGGTCAGCATGTACCAGGCCTCTGGGTGAGGCAGCCCTGCCCATTCCCAAGCACACTGAGGCCTTTATGCTGGAAAAATGTACTCAGCCGAGTCCTGAATATGGCTAAGGAGCTAAATATTATTATTTGTTTTGCTAATGTAGCCACAGCATTTTCCAACAAGAATGGTAGTATTTCCAGCTAAATATACCTGCGGAGAGTGTTGATTCCACTTTCAGACAAGAGCTCCGTCGTAGACCCACTTCAGCATGAAGCAGACTTAGGTGTCTCAGAGCAGAGGGGCCTGACATCAAAGTTTTTGCTACTCAGTTTATCAAAGCATTTTACCTTCTGCACTGACTCTCAGGGCCACTCATGGGGTCATTTTCAGTCTTCTGGAAGCTACTCTGCTGCTTCACTAAAAATAACATGTATATACTCAATGTAGAAAAGTCAAATAACCCTCAAAGTGTGAAGAACAAAAATATTCAAATACCTCTTGTGCTCACGCTGTTGCTAAGTCATGCCTGACTCTTTGTGAGTCCATGGACTGTAGCCCACCAGGCTCCTCTGTCCATGGAATTTTCTCGGCAAGAATACTGCAGCGGGGTGCCATTTCCTTCTCCAGGGGGTCTTCCTGACCCAGGACTCGAACCTTCATCTCCTGCATCTCCTGCATTGGCAGTCAGGTTCTTCACCACTCAGTCACCTGGGAAGCCTTTCAAATACTTCTACCTAGAGACAATCACAGCTAATGTTTTGAGAAATAGGCTTACAGAAATCTCTCTATTCACATATATGATATTTTATGAATGAACTTATGCCATGTGCACTCATTCATAACTAGCATTTTTCAACCAATAATATATCATGAATATTATTTTTTAATTGTGGCGTCAGAGAGTATTGCATATGTGTGCAAATATTTACTTAAGCAGTCCCCTAGGGAGGACATTTAGGTTCTTTCCAATTTTCTAATATTATAGCAGTGCTGCTGGGAATGTCTTTTTGGGCTTATGTAATTATTACTTGAGGAAAAAATTCCTAGAAACTGGATATTTGGCAACGTGGTAGAAACACTTTGTCCTTTGATGCATTTCTAAACTTTCCAAAATAAATACTTTGTTACCTTATGTATTCTTAACAATACTGGGTTTTATAAGATGTTATAATATTTATGGATTAATTTTTATTTGCAATATAAATAGCAGTGGTAATTTTTTAGGTAACTGGAATAAAATGCATGCATACGAGATGGATTAGGAGTCCTTTGGAGGATATTTGATATCAAATGGGGCCATTGATAAGAAGCTGGCAGAAATCTCTGTTGAGAGCTTCAGGAAATAAAAATATGAGGTCTTCAGGATCAGCCAGTTCAATCAGTGCTAATGTGCCCCAGCATCCAACCGTTTTGTCTTGTTTGGGGTTTATTCCCCCATTGTTTGCTCTTTTAAAACCTCTCATTCTTGTCTTATGGGGCTTCCCTGGTGGCTCAGCAGGTAAAGAATCTGCCTGCAATTCAGGAGACATAGGAGCCATGGGTTCCATCCCTGGGTGGGGAAGATCCCCTGGAGAGGGAAATGGCAATCCACTCCAGTCTTCTTGCCTGGATAATCCCATGGACAGAAGAGCCTGGTGGGGGTATAGTCCAAAGGGTCACAGAGTTGGAAACAATTGAGTACAAGCGCATTCTTGTCTTATACTCCTCCATTATTTCAGTAGATGGCTTCTCTTAAAACTTCACCAAGACAAAACAGAAACTACTAGAAAGGAAGTTTTCTTTGCCAGCAAATTTATATATATTTGTAGATTTATATATATTACATTTTTTTATTCTTTTATTGCATTGATGAGGACATGCAGAGCAATGGTGACTCATAGATGTAAACAGGGATGGTTTTAATATTCCACCAAAGTATAATGCTCACTTTAGTTTCCTACTGGGAATGTAGCCCTGTGGTTCCCACCAGGGCAATGCAGCCACTCCCGTGGAGACATTTGATAAAAGATCTGGAGAGTGGTGCTTTGGGAATCTAGTGTGTGGAGGGCAGTAACTGCTAAACATCTGTAGGCACAGTAAGACCCTCTAGAAAAATTATCTGGCCCCAAATATCAGCTGTGTGAAGGTCAGGAATCCCTGCCCCAGCCCACGGTACAGCTCAGTGTCTGGGAAAGAGAACTTGGGAGACAGACTGGCTAGATTTGAATTCTGGCTCTACCACTTACAAAGAGAGGGGTTTGATCAAATGAGGTTAGGATTCTTATGAAGCCTGAATTATGTGTACATGACCCATCATTGACTTTTTTGGAAATCATGCCACATACTAATGCTAATATAATTAGAAAATAGCTAACATAGAGAAAGCAATAATTAAGGTGGAACCATTTGTTGTCCATCTGGCCATACTTGGGGAAACACTTTTGGAAGGAGTTTGAAATGGGCTTGTCCCACAGGCAAGAAATGAAGTAATGAAGAAAGAATTTGAGTCAGGCATGAAATAGTTAAATCAAACTTGGGTGGAGAACTTCTAGGTGTATACCTTCTGCACTCTTTTCTCTTTTGGACTTTAGTCAAATCCAAGGCAGATAATTAATCTTGTGATTCCACATTCTTGTCTCATGCTCCTATTAGCAACTCTGCCTCTGAAATGACAAAAGATTAAGCTCATTCTCTTGTTGGCCAAGATGAGCTGGCTTGGGATGAGAATAACTACACCAACTTGGTGCATATCTTTCTCTCCCTATACTTAATATAACCCAGGAGGGTTAGACTGATTCCTCCCAGAAGGGGATGAAAGAAGAGTGGCATCAGCATCTTCCATGATGTTTCATTTATTTCTCATTTCTCTTGCCTCCCTTGAGTTGTGTTCTGGAAGAATTCCCTTGCTTTTCTGCTCATCGAAAATTGTTCTTGAGTGGCGTCCAGTCTGTTTGTCCCATCCATCAAATTTCTCATTGTTTAGGCTTAATTTTTGCATTTTGACCATCATATTTTCCTTTTCAAGATCTTTATACATATAATGTTGAAATATTTGTTGTTGTCCAGTTAAGGGATGTGTCCAACTCTTTGAGACCCCATGGACTGTAGCATGCCATGCCTCCCTGTCCCTCAGTATCTCCCAGAGTTTGATCAAGTTCATGTCCACTGAGTCAGTGATGCTATCTAACTCACTTATCCTTTCATCCTCTATTGATATACACAGCTAGATATAATTTAAAATCTTGAAATATATATATATATTATATCCTAAGATGTGTGATATTGTCTGTTCTTTCACTAAAGATATTGAGTTATCTTTTAATCTTTTCCATATAATGGAGGTATAACTATGTGTGTATTGTGTATAGACACTCTGCACACTTAGTTCTTCTCATCTCCTTTCTTGAGTGTTCCCACAGCCACCTGTACTGATCCCTTATTCTGTCTTTTGCCGATCTTCAGCTTCCAGAGTGGCTGGGATGATATTGTGCGTCAGTTGGATGTCACCAAACTGTTGGATATGTCTGTGGTTTCTTGGTGCACATAGGACAAAGCCCTGTTCTCCCCCTGATGGAGACCATCAACCTCACCAGCCTTTGCCCCCTTCTCGATACTCCAGCCACAAGGGCTTTTCCTCAGCTTTTCAGATTCACTGAGCTCTTTTTAACGTCAAGGACTTTAAATATTCTCATCACTTCCTTTCCTGTTCTCAGCCTGGCTACCTCCTCTTTCTTCTTCATGAGAAAGGAAGAAACATCCTTGAATCTTGAATCCTTGAATCGTTCTGTCATTAATATAATAATGAGAGATGATAGCATTAATTGTTGCTTAGTCACTAGGTCTCCTCCAATGCTTTTGTGATCCTCTGGCCTATAACCCGCCAGGCTCCTCCATCCACGGGATTTCCCAGGCAAGAATACTGGAGTGAGTTGCCATTTCTTTCTCCAGGGGATCTTCCTGATCCAGGGATCAAACCCGCCTCTCCTGCTTGACAGGTGGATTCTTTACCATGGGGCCACCTGGGAAGCCCCAGTAATATAATTACCCTCTTTTTTTTTTTTGCCTTCTTACAATAGAGTAAATGGAGAAAATTCTACAGAGTGAGTGATTATGCTTAATGTCCATCTTGTTCTTACAGGCAGTTCATTTAAGGTAGAACTGTGCTGACAAGGAGCTTTATCTTGAGCGTCTACCTCGGGCCTGACCCCTTAAATGCTGCAAGGACATCTGTGATAAATGCACGAATAAGCAAACGATCACATTGATGACTCCAGTTTCTATAGAATGGCTTCTTATACTGTGTCGAGTAGGTCTGCCTGCATTTGGCCAGCAAACCCAATCAAATGAATAAGGAAGAGTTCCATTGTGCTCTTTGCCATCTTTGGGTGAGGGATCACTTCCGGAAACCCTGTTACCACGGCACACCACACTGCCGGCTTTGTCTGCAGGAGGCGGCGTGCCCAGGGACCTGGCAGGCAAGTTGTCCCCAGGTATCGGCACTTACTGCTGCCTTGGGGGCCGCAGGCAGCAGGAAAAAAGAAGTCTGTTCAAGTCAGGCCCCCCTCCAGGCTGAGCCTGTCTGCAGATCTCATCAGCAGAGGCACCAATTAGTGCTCATTAGAAAGGTGTTTGGGGGTTTTAATTTATTTTGTTTTCCTGATGTGGATAGCAGGCCTGCAAAGCGTGGACTGCAAAAAAAAAAGAAAAAAAGCAATGTGTTCCAAGATAAGACACAGTGCTGGGGAGACAGCTGCATTCCAGACCCCGCGGAGTGAGGCTACTGTGGGCCTTAATGAGGTCTGGTTGCAGCAGACCCTCTCCGCAAGGGAAGGGGTTGTGCCTGCGAGTCCAGGGCCCTGTGGCTGAGCGCGTCATCCTGCCGAAGATCACTGTCACTTCATAGGGACGGGCCCCGGGGCCCCCACAGCCTGTGCTAAGAAACAGCTGATGGTTGGATGTAAAGCTGGGATGGCTACACATTGTTTAAAGGGCTTATCCTTTACGGATACCGTAGGAGGGAAGGGTCGGAGTGAGTTTCCTGAACTCGACTGCGTCTGTCTTATGGGTCTTGTGGGAAACCAGGTGAGAAGCACTGTTCTGGAACAGTGAGCAATTGTTCTTTCTTTAATGCGTGTGTGTTCCCCTGCTTTTTCCATCTACACTCTTTCGCAGGGTAAGTGTTACTTTTCCTTGTGTAATTTCTATTTTGCCTGAAATAGCACAAAGAGGATATGGATTAGAAACAGAGGATATATTACTAAGAACCACTGAATTGTACATTCTGAAGGGAGGTGAATTATATCTCAATAAAACTGTTTAAGCAAACAACAAGGGGGAAAAAAAGGAGGATATCTAAGAACACAGGGTTTGGCGTCAGGTTACGCCTTAGCCCCGGCCATCTAATTCTTAGCTGGGTGACCTTGGGCTCATGATTAACCACCGTGAGCCTCAGTTTCCCTGAGAGGTAATAATACTTGCTCTGCTTATATCACATGATTGCTGTGATTACTGGGCTTCTTAGGTGACCCTAGCGGTAAAGAACCTGCCTGCCAATGCAGAAGACAAAAGAGTTGCAGGTACAATCCCTGGTTTGGGAAGATCCCCTGGAGGAGGGCATGGCAACCCACTCCAGTATTCTTACTTGGAAAATCCCATGGACAGAGGAGCCTGGTGGGCTACGGTCCACAGCATCTCAAAGAGTCAAGACACAGGCTCAAAGAGACGGACAGTCTCAAAGAGTCAGACACGACTGAGAGGCGTGACACGACTGAAGTGACTTGGCATGCACACAAGAGACAGGATACTGAAATTACACTGAAATATAAATTATTGATGGCTCAATGTGACTACCAGTGATGGTCAGGGGAGTCCCAATGCCCAGAAGAGGTCATAGGTGCATCTGGGGAGAGCAAGGAAAAGAGGTAGCAGATATGGGAAAATAACCCCTGATAGAAAATCGAGCTATAGGACATGCACTGGCTAAGTGAGCAGTTTTGCCTCTGAAAGGTCCTTATTTAATTACTCAGTTTAAAATTACTATCTAAATTTGAATGATTGCATTTCTTCATTCATTTCTTCACTCACTTCATAGCAAGTTTTCCTAAACTGTGGTGTGGTGGTTGGTGATCTAGGAGATCTAGAAATAATGTAAACCAACCTTCTGACTTCAAGGGATTTGCTGTCTAATAGGGAAGAGAAGAGACACTAGAGAAATTAGTGTGATCCAATGTAGAGAGTCGCGACCTTTTACATTGTGGATTTCAAAGGACAGAGTTTCTAAATGATACCTTGGAGACAGGTCCAGTTTTGGCAAATGAGGATGGATGGTTAAGAGTTTTCCAGGTAAAGGGAAGAGCATGAGTAAGAGCTTGATGATCTGATTTTCAACTGGATACTCACACTGTCTGGTCAAAAAGTCTTCCCAACCCTTCTGAGGACCTTCTTCTCCAAGACCAGCCTGCACTGCATGCAAAGGGAAGGCAGATCCTTCTGGCCCCTCAGAGAGTAAGGCTGCCCCTGCTTCCCTCTTTTCACTAGTGAAGGGTGACTTAACTCCAGGTGTTTTCACTTCAGAGACTCCACTAGCCACCATACGCTCAGCACTTGGAAGGTAACAAATTTGCTATGTCACAATTGATAATCAACTCTAGTAAAAGAATGTCCAAATCAATTGAGCTTTAGCAAGGGCAAACTGGCTGGACGCAGGCGGGCTCCCAGCTAGAGCTGGCTGGGCTTGATAAATTTGCCCTTATTATGGCTATTGATGTTTAAATTTCTTCAGGGATGTTGTTACATGGGTGCCTGGTGGTGACAGAGGTACGGTGACCTCCTTCGATCCTTAATCTACACCTGTTAGTTGGCTCCCTGGTTGCCTCTGAGTATACTCAGGCTTAAAGGTTAACAAAAGAAAAACAGGCCAAGTTTACGCGGCGGCAGCCACGGATCAATGCAAGTAAATAACCTTCTCAGTCTTATTTCCCCAAGCATTATTGATCCACGTTCTTTGTTCTTTGTCATGTTCCTGTCCTCTTTTCCCAGGGGACATTCAACGATCAGCTCGTATTGGACATGTTAACTGGCACATTATGACAGCTACCATTTTGTCACCCGATGTGGTCACACACACACGCACACACACACATATTTAATTTTACTTTGGTGTAGGAAGATGGTCTACGAAGCCGTAGACTGGCAAGTGAATCTCTGATAAAAACCTCCTTTGCTCCAATTTCTTTTCTTTTCCTTCTGTAGCAAGCAGATGAATTCTGTGAACCTCTATTATATTAACAAGTTTATTTGCTGTTTTTTAATACCGATCAAAATGGGTATTAAGCTAATGATTTAAAAATAAAATCACCATCAGCTGAAGCTTAGGACGTATTCTAGGTGAGTTGTACATGTTCCATATCTGGTCTCACTCCCACAGAAATTATGTTTCTTTAAAAATTGGGTCCTTTTTTTTTAATTTCCCTGGTAGTTTTGAAAGGCTATTTGTCATCTTCCCTTCATTATTTCTGTGAAACTCTAGGGGATGTTATAGTGATATTTCTTGCCATCCTGAACTCCATCCTTTCTCCAGTAAGGGTCTGCTGGTACCCCAACCAGACTGGTGCTCAAAGTGATGAGTGTTAATTTGGACATGCTAGTTTTCTTACCAAATACATTTGTTCTTATTCATATGTGTCTGCTGTATGTATATCAATCCTAAAATAGAATTTCCACATAATTTCAAATATTCTATAAAAACAAGAACACTGTTTTCTAAAACCCGTTATATTTTAAGACACATTTGTCTAGTTCAGGGCTTCCCTTGTGGCTCAGCTGGTAAAGAATCCACCTGCAATGTGGGAGACCTGGGTTCAATCCCTGGGTTGGGAAGATCCCCTGGAGAAGGGAAAGGCTACCCACTCCAGTATTCTGGCCTGGAGAATTCCATGGATTGTATAGTCCACGGGGTCTCAAAGAGTTGGGCATGACTGAACAATTTTCACTTTCTTTCTTGTCTAATTGAAAGGAAAGACCTTCTCTTTAATTACAGAATAAATAAAACTAGGTGAATGATAAAATCATGACAGTCAGTGTGTACCTTATTCTGTAGATCTCCTGAGTTGAGTTATATGATTTAATTCTGAAAAAAATACTTGAAAGAACTTAACAGTACTATAAGGTATTTTTGTGTTTGGCATCCTGGGAGGTAAGACCAATACTTTTAAGCTAAAAACATATTTGAATGAAAAAAATAGAACTCAGTGTCTGTAATTGTTGCCCTGAAACTGAGCATTTATAATGCCAAACAAAATAGAGCCAATGCTAGTTATTTTGCAAAGAAAAAGTCCATTAACAACTAGTTGCTGCCAATATTTCCTCTGTGGACAACTTTTAAAAAATTAAGCCAATATTGGTGATCTAATGTGTTGAAACAGACTGTAATTATCTAAAGTCTTTAGGGTCAATAGCGTAAAATCTTGTCTCTTAAATTATTTGACCAAACAAACTTCACTTGCCCAGGGATGTATGTCAGTAGCATGCATCTCTCTTTCATTCATCAGTCATTAAAATGACCCATGTATAATAATTACTATATTTGTCTCCTAGAACCCAATTTAATATTCTGTTTAATCCACTGAAGGGTCACCTTTTAAGTGATATGTTGGTGGAATATGAAAGCTTATTTCTAGCATTAATCTACATGCAAAAATCACTGCAGGCATTGCTTGAGAATGTGAAATTGGTTATCATTGATGTTTAGAGCTTTTCATCCTTGATGTGCTTTGCAAACACTAATTAATGAATCTTCATATGACAGTCACGTCCAATGAGCTGTCAACATTCTGTTCAACAGATCAGAACCCTTGGATTTTGGCCACTTACTTAACCTACCTCACTATTTCAGATAGCGAGCTGCACAAGTAATGACTCCAGGACTATAGGCTCTTGGTCCTGGGTGTAGGGTACTGGGATGCTCTGTCAAATAGCAATGTGTTTTCTTCCTGGATATTCTCATCTTTGAGCATCTCCTCTCTCTGTCTCTCTGTTTTTTTTTTTTTTTTTTTTTTTGTCTTTAGGTTATGTCATCTCTAGTTTCATATAACCATATAACTATAAATACTATTAAAAACATTTTATTAACACTTTTTACAAAATTATTATTGGAGTATAGTTGATTTTCCATGTTGTGTGAATTTCAGGTGTACAACAAAATCAATCAGTTATACATATCCATATACCCACTTTTTTTAGATTCTTTTCCCATATAGATCATTACAGACTATCAAGTAGAGCTCCCCGTGCTATACAACAAGTTCTTATTAGTTTTCTCTTTTATACATAGTAGTGAATATGTCAGGCTCAGCCTCTCAATTTATCACTCCCCCTTCTTAATCTCTGCTAACCATAAATTTGATTTCTATATTTGTGACTCTTGTTTTGTAGATAAGTATATTTGTACACGTTTGTAAAAAATATTCCACATATGAGTGATATCATATGATATTTGTCTTTCTCTGTCTGACTTAACTCACTCAGATGACAGTCTTCAGGTCCATCCATGGCATTATTTTGTTCTGTTTTATTGCTGAGTAATATTCCATTGTATGTACGTACCATGTCTTCTTTATCCACTGCAATGTTAATGGACATTTAGGTTGCTTCCATGCCCTGGCTATTGTAAATAGTCTTCCAATGTACATTGAGGTCCATATATCTTTTTGAATCCTGGTTGCATATGTTTTTCAGGAGATTATATCATATGTTTTAGACATAATTTTAGAATTAGGCTTTATTTTTATGGGGTTTTTTTTTTTTTTTCCTCCAAACCACTGACCTTCCCACAAAGGTCAGCGCAGTTTTGGAAAACATTGTCAAATTTTGAACAGAAATAATGATGGAGTCAACTGAAAGTATTTTAACCTTAGAATTTCTGCCAAATAACCTCTTCTTTTCTGTCCCCTAAGCTGTTGTTGGAAGTTAAAGAAGGCAAAAGGAATATTTTCAAAGCTTTAAAGCATTTGGTTTTATAGAAAGAGTCTGCTCGGGGATTGTTTATCCCCACAAAGGAGAATTTTGTCAGTTCATGCCATACTATGAAAGAACCAAAAATTTCCCAGAAATGATATTCAAAGACATCTTTAGTGTAGAGAATGAAACATAATCATTGCTATTTTTACCATTTCTACAAGGCTTCTATTTATTTATTTTTTTCTACCCCTTTTAAGATATACCTTTCTTATAGGAATTTCAGTCTTAAAATAAACCTTGTAAAATACTTAAATATTCCCAGTTTACCCTAGTCATGAAACAGCTTTGTAGAAGCATAGAAGCTTTGTTTGAAGATCAGACCCATGTCAGAAATAATAGAACAATTTCTGACACGGATCTGATATATATGTATATATATTTAAAGTCACTTCAGTCGTGTCTGACTCTTTGTGACCCTATGGACCATAGCCCACCAGGCTCCTCTGTCCATGGGATTCTCCAGGCAAGAATACTAGAGTGGGTTGCCATTTCCTCCTCCAGGGGACCTTCCCCACCCAGGAATGGAACCTGAGTCTCTTTCCTCTCCAGCACTGGCAGGAGGGCTCTTTATCATTAGTGCTACCTAGAACCATAGACACATAAATGGTTTACCCTAGTGACTCAGACAGTAAAGGATCTGCCTGCAATTCAGGAGACTCAGGTTCAATCCTTGGGTTTGGAAGATCTCTGGAGAAAGGAATGACTGTGACTATGTTCTCCAGTACTCTTGCCTGGAGAATCCCATGGACTCAGGAATCTGGCGGGCTACAGTCCACGGGGTCACAAAGAGTCAGACATGATTGAGTGACTAACACTTTCACACATACACACACACACATAGACACATACATATAAAACTTCACTTATCCAGAAAAAAAAAAGGAATATTTTAATACACAAAATTTGTAATGTAGGTTTTTTTATGTACATACATAGGCTGCAATAGGCGAGGCATGCTAAAATAAATCTTTCCAACACACTCAACACAGTTAGGCCCCTCTGGGTTCTTTCTACTAGTTTTCCCAAGAAAGTTAAGTCTGAGGAATCCCATAAAGATAAGATGTCTTTGCTGTATGAAACTACACGTATGTCGTTTTTAAATGTGCTCCCATAGAAAGAATGTCTACAAACATCAGAGGCTTGGTGGATTAGAGCCATATAAACATGCACCATAATTCATCTGCATGAGAAGCATGTTCAGTTCAGTTCAGTTGCTCAGCGTGTCTGACTCTTTGAGACCCCATGGACTGCAGCACACCAGGCCTCCCTGTCCATCACCAACTCCTGGAGCTTGCTCAAACTCATTTCCATTGAGTCACTGATGCCATCCAACCATCTCATCCTCTGTTTTCCCCTTCTCCTCCTTCCATCAGATGCATCTCCATGACATACATATTAGATGAAAATTATCATGAGTATTCTCACTGAGCATGACCTTATTATCAATGTACGTCATTTAATATCCCTTTCTGTCCCATGAGCCTTGTTTGTGTTTATCAAGCAATATCTTTAAAATCATTGTGAACTTCTTGATGAGAAAGGCTGTGTCTTGACTGTTTTTGTAGCCTCAGTGTCTAGCAGTGTCTACACATCGAAGGTATTTTAAAAATGTCTATATGGAGGCTGATACTCACAGCCCCCAGCATTAAATTATCATACCACTTTACCACTTATTGATAGTTATCATTAGTGAGACTTGTAATACTAAGAATATACTAAGTCATTGGGTCACATTAGAAAAGGCTTGGAATCACACACATGGGGATTTGGGGCAGCTCCAAGCATGAATAAAAATCACTTGGAGTAGATCTGTAAGGACCTACTGAATTTTGCCTCATTCCCTGAGAGATTTCAGATTCAACATGTGCAGGGCTGAAACCCAACTCTAAATTTTCTTCAAGTTTCAGTAGGCATCCTAGACCTGGGAGTTTGAGCTCTGTGACAAATGGACAGGTTTCTCCAAGTCTGACAGAAATAATAATAGAACAATTATTATTGCTTTGGGGGATATACACTTCAGTTGGTTCTGAACTAATACTGAGGAATCATTGGCTCCATGAGCTTGAGGGAAGGCCATGTGATGTAGCAAAAAGTTCTCAAACTTCAACAAGCACACAAGTCAACCAGGAACCACTGAAAAAGTGTAGATCCTAAGTCAGTAGATCTGAGGCTTGGTTTGAGATGCTCCAGTTTTAACAAGCTCTCAGATGGTGTCATTGGTGGTGGGGTAAGGAATACACTTTGAATAGCAAGGGTACGACATATAGTTATAGACTTTGGAAACAGAGAGGCCCAGGGTTCAATCCTAGCTGCGCTACTTATCAGAATTAGGATTTTGTGCAAACTTAAAACATTCCAGAGTCTTGGTTTTCTTAATTGCCAAATGGCATTACCAATTCTTATCTAACTGAGTTTAGGATTAAATGAGATGGAGCATAGAGTACACATCCTAGTTCTAGCTTACCTTCCCCCCTTGTTTCTTTGAAGACTTAGTAGATGTCTGAAATAGGAATATTTTTGTAACCTCTTTAAAGTTAAGTGTTTCTATCTATGAAGTGAAGATCATGCTACAACTTCTGAATATCTGAGATCACAAATGAAAAAGTCTCTAACCATTTCTAGAGCAAAATGCATGCATGCTAAGTCACTTTGGTCGTGTCTGACTCCTTGTGACCCTAAGAACCATAGCCCACCAGGATCCTCTGCCCATGGGATTCTCTGGGCAAGAATACTGCAGTGGGTTGCCTTGCCCTCCTCCAGGGAATCTTCCCCCTAGAGCAAGATAGGTACAACAAAAGTATTATTCTCTTTAGCTCTGCATGAACATAAGTTAAGAAAACCAGTGTATACCTGTAATCCCATGGTGGTAAAACAAAGGTTGGAGCACTGTTTCTCATTTTGCATACAGGAAACTTAAGCCCCCTAAGTGTTCATGCATTATTTCAAAAGCAAAATTAGTTGGGGAATCTTCTTACGCTTCTAATCTATATTCTTATAGAGGAATTGCTATGTAAGGAATACAGAGTTTTGCTCCATCTTGTCTTGCATTTTGTTTTGCAACTGGGAAATGGATGTGCATAAGTGAAATTTAAAGTATTCGTTATGTCTTAAGGCCCAATTCTTTGTTCCTATTTGATGGTCATGCAGCTTAATTTAACCATTATTTAACTTCTTGAGACTTACACAGCAAATAGAGTCAGTCAGAATAGGTTAGCTAGTTTTACAGTAACAAATTACCTTGAAATACTCATGGTTTAAAGAATAACAAGTTTTTGCTTATCACTTTTATGCTGCATGCTATTTTTACATCAGGATGGAGAGGTGAAGAGACTCTTTACTGTTGTCACTTAAGGATTCTGGTTGCTGGAGCAGCTACCATCCTGACTCTTGCAGTTGTCATTCCAGAGGGAACTCTGCAAGGATCTTTTACTGGTAACTGGATGCTGTAGCAAAAACAATTTGCTCTCACAACTCACTGGTCTCAGTGAGACATATGGCCCTATCCAAGCAACACAATGGACAAGAACTATGATCCCACCATGGTCCTGGAAGGAAGAAACAAGAAATCCACAGAAACTAGCTCAAATGACCCCCATACTTACTTTATCAGGCACAGATATTTATGCTTCCCCATTTTCCCTGAGATGCCTCTACCATGCCACTAACTACCCACTCATTTTGACACCTTGACTTCAACAACACAGAAGCCAAACAGACACGTGCTGGGGTACCTGGACCCTTCCACCCACTTCAGACTTTGAATGCAGGATATGGACTCAGACATTACTAAAGCCTCGGAAGGAAAGAGATGATACCAATCAGACATGTGTTGGCTGTTAAACCTCCCCGTACGACTTATGGAGTGAATTTTGATCAATGACAAAGAGAAAATTTCCCTCCTTCACACATTTTAAGGACTGCTCTGAGGTTTTACCTTGCAACGTTTCACAAAAAAGCAGACAGACCCGATGAGTAGGTTACTGCATCCCATTGTGGCTCCTCATCCACAAAGGTCAGCATCACCATGCATCACTTGAATTGACTCACATTTCCTCTTGCCTAAAGTTGTCTTTTTCCTCATCTTTGTCAACCTGGGCTTGCACCTCCCAGCTAACGTATTGACACTTGCATCCTTCCTTTAGGCTAATTTCTCAAGCACCTAGGTTGTGCTGCCTAACAGGTCTGCTTCATTTTCTGCTCATAAACAGTATAATATTGAAATTCTGACCAAACTTAATATTTGATCCAATATGGAACCAAAGCAGGTCATGTTTATTTGGTGAGAAGCCTCCAGTGGACCTCAATATTGCCAAATAGCATTTTTTATCATTTTCATATTTGACAGCTTGGACAGTGAGCTTATCCAATTATATCAATAACTGATTGAATCATTATTAAAATTAAAATGTTACTATGGAACTACTGACATTTTTAGGGTGATTGTTTCTCTGTGGTGGGGTCTGGCCCGTGCACTGTAGGATGTCTGGCAGCATCCCTGGGCTGTGCCGGTGTCACTTCCAGCTGTGACAGTCAGAAATGTCTGCTGCTGTGGTGGTCAGTCGCTCAGCTGTGTCTCACCCGTTGCCTCCCCGTGGACTGCAGCACGCCAGGCTTCCCTGTCCTTCACTCTCTCCCAGAGTTTGCTCAGACTCATGTCCACTGAGTCAGTGATGCCATCCAACCATCTCATCTTCTGCCACTCCCTTCTCCTCCTGCCCTCAATCTTTATCAGCATCGGGGTCTTTTTCAGTGAGTCGGCTCTTCATATCAGATGGCCAAAGTACTGGAGCTTCAGCCTCAGTCCTTTCAGTAAGAATGCAGGGTCAATTTCCTTTAGGACTGACTGGTTTAGAAATATCTATATACCTTGTCAAAAATACCCTGAGGGTAAAAAATCAGTCATAGTTGAGAACCACTAATATAAATAATTTGGTAGCTTACACTTTTCAAGGTAATTGCATTTTAAGCCATGATTTAAAGGTATTGTATTGATCTTCTTTGTTGTTACATGTAATATGAGATACTATACTATGAGATACTGTGTGGTTTCCCTGGTGTCTCAGTGGTAAAGAATCTGCCTGCCAATGCAAGAGATGCAGGAGATGCAGGTTCGATCCTGGGTTAGGAGGATCCCCTGGAGTAGAAAACGGCAACCAACTCTAGTATCCTTATCTGGAAAATTCCGTGGACAAAGGAGTTTGGCAGGCTACAGTTTGTGGGGTCACAAGGAGTAGGACAGGACTGAGCTCACACACACATGCATACACACACACACATATATATATATATTCCCCAATAAGTTAAATACAATGAAAAACACAGAGGGATACTTTTCTAAATTAGTGAAGATGTAACAGGGCAAAATTTAGATATATGAGATAGAAAGACATACAGATGGATTGATGTTAGATATAGATAATAGAAAATCACAATACACTGAGTATTTCTAAATAGATGTTATGCTGAATATACTTTTTTCAATGTATAGTTGCTACATTTGTACACACATGAATGCTGCTAAATTAAAAAAAAATGTTCAGGTGATAGATGATGATAAAGGTTGCACAATAATATGAACATACTTAGTGCCACTAAAGTGTACCGATAAATATGGTTAAAATAGTATGTTCTATATTATGGGACTTCTACCACAATTAAAAATATTTAAAAAGAAATAAGCATAAAGAAAAAGATAGTTTATATTCTAGCCTTTATTGGGATTATTTTTTTCCCTACTGGGAACTTTTTTCTTAGGCAATGAAGAACAGAGTAGCTTGTTCAAATTGTCATGAAATTCAAATGAAGAAGTCTAAATTAATGAGGTTTTGCTGTGCTTGAACATATGCTGAGGACTGATATCAGATCATCTCCAGACTTCAACCAACAGCAATTACACTTGTGTCTTTAGCGGTGTCAACTTGAATTAAAAATTGGCCGGCTTTATTAAGAATACCCCTAACAGACTTCTTAATTAATTTGGAGATACTATCAAGTAATGTAGTTCACTGCAGCTTCTAAGATGGATAACATAAATACACCTTTCTACTTTTTACTTTATTATAAAGTCAAGATTTTTAAAAGTAGAACATAATAATTGCTCAACGTAAGTCAGATCCAGTGGGAAAAACTCATGTTAAAGATTCTTTGTTTAAACATATTTCTAATTCCTCTGTCCATAGTAATTGTTTCTTTACTATTAAATTTAATTACACTAGTCAATCAGATAATCTGGGTGTTCTACCTTCATCATTGTTCAGTTGCTCAGTCGTGTCTGGATCTTGGCAACCCCATGGTCTGCAATACACCAGCCTTCCCTGTCCTTCATTATCTCTTGGAGTTTGCTCAAACTCAAGTCCATTGAGTCAGTGATGCCATCCAACCATCTCACCCTCTGTCACCTCCTTCTCCTCCTGCCCGCAGTCTTCCCCAGCCTCAGGGTCTTTTCCAGTGAGTCAGCACTTCACATCAGATGGCCAGGGTATTGGAGCTTCAGCTTCAGCATCAGTCCTTCCAATGAATATTCAGAGTTGATTTCCTTTAAGATTGACTGGTTTGATCCCCTTGCTGTCCAAGGGGCTCTCAAGAGTCTTCTGCAGCACCACAGTTCAAAAGCATCAGCTGTTTGGTGTTTAGCCTTCTTTATGGTCCAACTCTCACATGTGTATGTGACTACTAGAGAAGTCATAGCTTTGACTCTATGGACTTTGTTAGCAAAATGACGTCTCTGCTTTATAGTACACTGTCTAGGTTTGCCATAGTGTTTCTTCCAAGGAGCAAGTGCCTCTTAATTTCATGGTTGCAGTCGCTGTCTGAAGTCAGTGTTCTACTTAGATTTCTCCAATAGTCAAACTGATGCTATAAGTCTCATTAAATTGACTCACTTGCTCGAATCACTCTTTGCATATACATGATACCTAGTTAAAAATGACTTCAAGATAAAGATATACACTATGAATGTATAATATTGTATGTGTGTGTAAGGTATAAAATTAAGATGCCTAAAAGGATGCCCTAAACTATTAAAAATGGTTCTCTTTGAGTGGTGGGATTCAAAAATTTTTGAAAAGAATGCTTCCTTTATATTTTTCTGTTTAAGTTACTTACAATAACTGTGTAGTATTTTTTTTCACCAAAGCATTCTAAATACTCTTAAATACATGGTTTTTTGCTTATTGAAACACTTTCCATAATGTGTCCAAAATGCTATCAATTTTCAATATATGTTTGGCTTCCCTTGTGTCTCAGACAGTTGAGAATCTGCCTGCAGTGAGGAAAGACCTGGGTTCAATCCCAGGGTCTGGAAAATCCCCTAAAAAAGTGGATGGCTACCCATGCCAGTATTCTTGCCTGGAGAATTCCATGGACAGAGGAGCCTGGCGGCTATAGTCCATGGGGTAGCAAAGAGATGGACACAACTGAGCAACTAACACTATCATATATGTTTAATTTCTCAAAATATCCCTTCAGAAGTGAAAAAGGGTGGCTTATTTCCGAAAATACCATGTATGAATATAATAATAAAACATAATTTCTTCTCACACTTTTAAATATATTTGAAATATTGCTAGTTAAGCAAAGACAACAAAAAAAATCTGGGACTTCAAGCAAAAGAAATGTAACGCTGCTTTTTCCCAACATTTTAATTTTAATTTGATATCTTGATTTTTATTTCTTTTATTTTTGCAGGTCTATAATTCCCTTTCATTGAGATTGATTTGCACATACAAAAGCACACATACTTTTTGAACAACAGCAATGAGGTGATAATTTCTTCCAGGGAATTTTGTAATTGTATAGAGATTATTCATTCAAAAATTATATATATACTTGTATTTAATTTATAATGTCCTTTTAAAATTAACTTTAGATTCATGTATATAATGCAAATGCACATATATAAACAAAGGAGAATTTGTTTTGGAATGAAATCTCAGAGGACACTGCATTGACTCAAATCATCATTTTTATAATGTTACTTAATATATAAAAGTATAAAACTGAGTAGAAAATATCCATGATTACAATTTCTTTATAACTAATAATTCTCAGCAAATTCACAAATGCTTGCAGAACTATAAAGCCAGGAAAGTTTATTAAACCATTTTTTAAAATATTTGAAGTACTTTATAATACTTATATTAGTTGTGCAAATAGTGATTCAATATTTTTATAGATTATATTCCATTTAAAGTAATTATAAAATTTGGCTGTATTCCTTGTGCTGTACATTACATCCTTATAGCTTAATTTTATACCTAGTCATTTGTACCTCTTAATCCCCTTCTCCTATCTTGCCTCTCCCCTGTATTCAGAGCATCATTATTTACAGTAGCCAAAATATGGAGGCAACTGGTGTCCATCAACAAATGAATGGATAAGAAAGATGTCACACACACACACACACACACACACACACACACACACCCAAATGGAATATTACTCAGTCATTAAAATGAATTTCATTTTTGCCATTTTTACCAACATAGAAGGACCAGTAGGATGTTATGCTTAGTGAAGTAAGGTGGACAAAGAAAGACAGTGAACCATTATTGTTAATAAGGTGAAGCATTCTTATTAAAGTTAAGAAGTTGGAGTTCCTATTGGACACCGGTAGCCTCAGATATGGTTCACCATTAAACTTATCTTTGTATTTCAACTTCAATAATATTACTACAGATTTTGTGTGTTTACACTAATATATATATATAAAATATATTAAACAATTGTTGTAATATGCTGACTTTTGGCTTAGTCTCTCAGTCTTGTCTGACTCTTTGCTGATACCATGGACTGTAGCCCACAAGTCTCCTCTGTCCATGGGATTCTCCAGGCAAGAATACTGGAGTGGGTTGCCATGCCCTCCTCCAGGGGATCTTCCCGACCCAGGGATTGAACCCAGGTCTCCCACATTGCAGGTGGACTCTTTACAGACTGAACCACCAGGGAGGCCCAAGAATACTGGAGTGAGTGGCCTATGCCTTCTCCAGGGGATCTTCCCGACCCAAGAATTGAACCGGGGTCTCCTGCATTGCAGGCGGATTCTTTACCAGCTGAGCTACCAGGGAAGCCCAAGTAATTTTCAAACACCAGTTCTAATGAATTATTTGGTATATCTGTAAGGCAGTTTTGTTCTCTTGAATATAATGTCCTCTTGAATATAATGTGTTATTGATAACTGTCTTAAATGAACATCTAATTCAATTGCTACTAAAACTGGGAACTGAACATTTTTTCATTGTTTTTTATTTTATTTTAAATCATTGTACCTACTGATAATGAAATGGCACATGCTGTTCTAGATAAAAACCTGATCAAATAAATGTATGCCTCCAAGATAGATATGGCATTCCTACTTAACATTATATTTTTGTTTATATAATAAATTCAGGTGCAGTTTGACCTTCATTTCTATATAACACATCAGAAAAGGCAAATTACAGCATTGAAACCAAGTGGCAGAAAACTAATTTCCATTAAATGATTTTTGAATCATTTAAAAATGAGAAAGGTATCGTATAGGATTGAAGATCTCAGAAAACAAATTTCTAGAATATATCCCAGGTTGAGAAACCTTAGTTTAGTGGAAGATATGAGTTTAAATCTCAACTGGTTTTTATTCATTAATTCACAATATTTTGTGAATGTCATCTATGTGGTGCTAGGTGTTAGATGATGGACATAGATGTTTTCTTAGGCCTCTTGGAGCTCACAGCTTAATGGGAGTTAATATAATGAGGGGGAAATTAGACTTTCTTACTGTGTGATCTTGAACTGTCTCTCAACTTGCTCAGGTATCTGATGAAGGGAGTATCCACTCTCACCATCAGATGAGAAATAGTCCTTTAAAGTTTTAAAGTCCTGGAGAAAAGGAAAACATTATCTGTCACATTTTCTCATGCCAAATGAAACCATATTCAACATGACTACTGGGACATCCATTTCCAAACTAGTTCAACTCCCATCACAGTACAATAATTACAATCAGCAAACTAGCCTATTTGAACTCCAAATCCAAAACGATAGTTCTGGTGACATCATTATGCTCAATATTAAAATCAGTCATGTCTGGCTTGTGATATGACTGTCTAGCTATATGCAATACTGCAGACAGATAAGGCTGGTAACAGGAGAGCAACGTTTTAGCTGAAATTTCAAGAGGGGTAGCATGTGGCTTTCTAGCTTGGAATGCCTCCAGGATCATTAGAATTACCAGCCGTCCTGTACTGGTGGAACATAGCATGGGTGCTTTCATGATCATCTTGACTTTCCATCTGAAAGACATCATCTCTCACAGCCAAGGGTCTAATGGTTACAGCACAACACATGAGGAATTAGTGGGGTAATAAATCACTGCAACAATTTCGGCAAGAGAGGTCTTGCTTCAGCCCTTTTGGTGCAGAAAAGAGTCTGAGAGCTTGAACTGCTAACGCGATGAGCTGATTTTTGCTCCATAGCCACTTTCCCCAGCACTAGTGGGATTGTGCTCAGGGAGTGCTAATTTTAATATTGCCTTAAGAGAAGCATAATTAGAAAGGTAAATCTGCAGAGGGGACAATCAAATGATATCTTCCATGTGTATGTTTCAATGTGTGTGCTTTAACGAGAATATTCCAAATTGTGTCCGTTCGTCTAGCACCATGGTTGGTGAATGTATGAATTAACCTCTTCTAATATTTAAGAATAATCAAAGGACAAGTTTTATTACTATGCATGTCTAAAATTGTCTGAAATCAGTTTAGGGATCAAAGCCATATACACATAGTTTCAAATTATATGCATTAACAAAATTTTAATCAATATATTTGTATTTTCTGATTTAAAATTAAGAGCTGCTTTCAGTAGAAAATTTTTAAAATATGAATAAATAATAACTGGGTTAATAACTACAATCCTCCCACTGTATCCTCGGGTTCTGCAACCTTGGATTGGTTGATAGATTCAACCAACCTTGAATCTAAAATATTGCCCCCAAATCTAGAAAGATCTAAAGAGCAAAACCTCAATTTGCTGTATGCCAGCAACTATATAAATACTGATACTAGCATTTACATCATATTTATAGTTTTTAACATAGCATATACATTGTATTAGCTATTATGAGTAATCTGAAGATGATTTAAAGTATATGAGAGGATGTAAAAAAAATAAATAAATAAAGTATATGAGAGGATGTACCTAGGTTATATGCAAGTTCTATGCCATTTTATATAAGGGTCTTGAGTACAGCGGGAGTGGGGGTGGTTCCTGGAATATACCTTCTGGCTATCTAAAGTCCCCTGTATCAGTAATCTGCTTATCAATTGATAACTTCATAGAATTAACATGTAGATGTATTTACTTAATTTGTATGTCACTGTTGTTGTTTAGGGCTTCCCTGGTGGCTCAGAGGTTAAGAGTCTGCCTGCAATGCGGGAGACCTGGGTTCGATCCCTGGGTTGGGAAGATCCCCTGGAGAAGGAAATGGCAACCCACTCAAGTATTCTTGCCTGGAGAATCCCATGGATGGAGGAGCCTGGTGGGCTACAGTCCACGGTATCGCAAAGAGTCGGACACGACTAATCTCTAAGTCATGTTGGACTCTTTGCGACCCTATGGACTGTAGGAAACCAGGCTCCTCTGTTCATGGGATTTCCCTGTCAAGAATACCAGAGTGAGTTACCATTTTCTTCTCTAGGGGATCTTCCCAACCCAGGGATCAAACCCATGTCTTCTGCATTGGCAGGCAGATTCTTTACCACTGAGCTGGTAAAGGACTGAAGTGGATTCTCCAAGGGATCTTCCCAACCCAGGGATCAAACCCAGGTCTCCCACATTGCAGGTGGATTCTTTACCAGCTGAGCCACAAAGGAAGCCCAAGAATCCTGGAGTGGGTAGCCTATCCCTTCTCCAGCAGATCTTCCCGACCCAGGAATTGAACTAGGGTCTCCTGCGCTGCAGGCAGATTCTTTACCAACTAAGCCACCAGGGAAGCCGTAAGCCACCATGGAAGCCCTTTTAATTTGTATGCATGTGCATAATTTAAATTGCACATGAATTTGTATCAGTATTAGAATGTTTTCATTGATTGTACTTATCTTCTTTTTATTGTTGTTGTTGTTTTCTGATGCTAAAAATTGGAGTCTCCCCTTACTGAAAAATGAGGAAAATATTTTCCAGAATAAATCCAGATATAGCATCAAGAAAATATATTATATTAAATTAAATGTTTAATATAAAAGCAGATTAGCATGTTGTGTCTTTAGGAGAAGTCTACTAAGCCAATTTAGTCTTGGGTCAACACAATTCATCAAGAAAGGGCAGAGAGGACTAAAAATGCTGTAAAATGTTTTTTTTTTTCCTTTAGTATAAAATAGTGCTCCCTTTTTATTCAATATCGTTATTCTGGCTTTGCAGTATAAAGCAGAGATGCCTGGAAACCTTATTTAAAAGTTTGGGAAAAGAAAAGTGGAGAAAATATAATGATATTAATGTGTTTCATTAATTGTAGAGAGTGTAACCTCATTTACTCAACTGCCCTGGGGAGACTGTTGCTGCTTTAAATGGAGAACAACCAGCAAAATTGGGAGCCAAGAGTCTGAAAGCTTAAAACAGAGTTTCTCCTTTAGAGACAAAAAGTCGTGTTCCAAAGAAAGCATAGTCTCTGTTTTGCCCATTTAAAGCTGAACAAAATGTAGTGGAATTGAAGAATGCAAGGGAACATGGAACAGCTGTGAAATCTTGGGTGGGGGGTGGCGGGCAAAGAGGCTGAGTAAAAGTGGAATTTTCGATAACTCCATCAGCATTATCTTTCCCAGTGGTGATTGCCAAAACTGTATTTGTTTATAGTTCCTTGAAGATAAAGAGCTAACTTTGAGCTGAGGGAGAAATCCTCTATTTCCCTGAGAAATGAGAGCATTGGAGATTCTCTTGCAGAGTCTGGAAATCATGCCTGACAGGCCTGCCCGTGGGGTATTTCCTGCCTAATTTTGCAGCCCTAAAGGGTCGTGCTATGCTCCAGAAAAACATTCATATTAAATTGGGCTATTAATTGGGGAAAAGGTCAGAGGTGGGGATGATGCACTTGCATACAGTTTGCCTAAGCAGCCTAGAGCCGGCAAACTAGGGTCTTTCTCAGGCTGAGTGTCTTCAGATGAGCTCTGTGGTTGGAGGGGAAATATGGGTGACCCCTGGTTTGTGAGCCTGCAATTCATTCTCTTGTGAGTCATGGAATTTCCATCATGTTGTGTCACATTATTTTATAGCGCTTCACATAGAAACAAAACCCTTTTAGATGGTGCCTGACACCCTCCATGATTCAGCCTCAGCCCCAACATCCGCCTTCCTCTTTCTCAACATCTTTCTCATGAGCCGGTCACCCTGTCAGTAGCTCCCATCTGTGCTCTAACTAAGCCACACTCTCTGGGCTGAGCAGATGAAGTCTCCAGCTTTGCGCTACCTGCAACCTAGCACAGAACTTCACACTTTGCATTTGACTGAAACCAATGCACGTTTATTTATTCACTGAATTTTCAGACTTATACAGGTGACGGTGAAGTGCGCATTGTCAAACACATATGAATAAAAATGGCCATTTTTCTTTTTCTTATTGGAAATGTTTCATAGAATGGGATCTGCTTTCATAGAACATACATGCAATAAGAATTTTTTTTCCCTGTGATTTTTCAAAGGGATAGTTCTACTAATATAGAAAAAATACCTAGGGGTGCTTGATCAGGCTTCAGATGAAAGATATTCAAGCACTTTTTGTGAGTTCTTTAATGTTAAAAGCCAAATACAGTGTTCCACAGCAATGATTAAGGAACAATTTCTTCCCTTAAGGGGCTTGCAAGAGATGGGAAAAAATAGGCATATGGGGCTTCAACAAGATCAAACCAGTCAATCCTGAAGGCAATCAGTCCTGAATATTCATTGGAAGGACTGATGCTGAAGCTTAAACTCCAATACTTTGGCTACCTGATGCAAAGAACTGACTCACTGGAAAAGACCTTCATACTGGGAAAGATTGAAGGCAGGAGGAGAAGGGGATGACAGAGGATGAGTTGGCTGGATGATATCACCAACTCGATGGACATGAGTTTGAGCAAGCTCTGGGAGTTGGTGATGGACAGGGAAGCCTGTTGTGCTGCAGTCCATGGGGTCGCAAAGGGTCAGACATGACTGAGTGACTGAACTGAATTATAAGTAGATTTTATCAGATAACCTGTGGTTCATATTGTGAAACCCTGAGGAAGAGTGATTCATTCTTACTGGTTTATGGAAATGTGGCAGTTAATGAAGACCCCAAAGAACAGGTAGCCTTGGTAGGTGGACGCAAAGGACAGGACATACTGGGAGGAAGAGATGGTCTGGGTAAAGATACAGAAGCAGCAGAAGTATTCATAGCTAAGCCCACCATGCGTTAGGGCGGATGAAAGGTATCAGGAAAAAACTGCTAAAGAAATAGGGAAGGACTGAGCCCTCATTCTTCCAGAAGCATTTTGGGAATATCACAGTGATGCTGCAGAAACTAGTGATGCTGAGGAGACAAAGCTGTCAGAGCCCACTGTTTGAGACGCTGTTAGGTGCAGAGGTAGCAGGACTACATCTCCTACCAAGATGGAATCCAGGACCTGGGATGTCTGAGGGGTTGCACGATAGTGTTGCTGCGTGTCCTCACCTGGAACGCAGAGTAGGGGCCCTGTTGTAACACAGAGTTTTTCTATTGGTGCATAATACCTTACGATGGTGTGTTAGTTTCTGCTATACAGTGAAGTGAACCCGCTATATGTATGCATGGGTCCTCTCCCCGCAGCCCACCCCTCCGGTCATCACAGGGCACTAAGCTGAGCTCCCCACTAGTGCTAGGCGGCAGCTTCCCACACACGGCACTGTGTACAAATATCAACCCAAATTTCCCGGTTCACCCTACCCTCTCCTTCTTCCTGTGTGTCCACGTGTCCACTCTATATCTGCATTTTTATTCTTGCTCTGCAAACAGGTTCATCTGTACTATTTTTCTAGATTCCAAATATATGTGCTAAAATATGATATTTGCTCTTCTCTTTCTGGCTTACTTCACTCTGTATGACAGACTACCCACAGCTAATGTGCATGGAAAATGACTTGTGGCCGCAGCAGAGGAAAGCAAAGTATATGAGAAATGTACAAATTAATGAGATTATATTTGGGAATGGGGAGATGTGACACCCAATGTAAATAACATTTCACATGTTATCTCAACACAGAACTAGTGAAACTTTACTGCATACAGGTGCGGAGCTAGGAAGCAGAAACATTAGGTTTAATACAGCACTTGCCTTTAAGGATCTCCTGGTCCACTGGGGGAGATGAGTGTATATAAATAAATTACAGTTTAATATGACAGGGATTTTCAAAGATTTAGTTTCAAGACACCTTGACATTCTTAAAAATTATTAAGGAGAGTTGCATCCAACAGATTTTGTTTGTATAGATAATAATCTGTCAATATTCCCTACAATTAGGAATTAGAAGGGGAAATAAACTTAAAATATTTATCCACAAAATTTATTTTAAAGGAGCAATTAGGAACACATCACAGGTTACCCTCAGAGTGGTGATGTCATCCCACATCCCGTAGTCTCTGGAAAATGTACAGTTCTGAGGAAGGAGAGTGAAAAAGGCAAATCATGGTTTAGTCTTATGAAAATAGTACTAGACTCCTAAGTCCCTAGAAGGATGTCAGGGACCCTGATAGGTTCTTGGACTACAGTGTTAGAACCACGATGAAAGGAAAAGAGCTCTAATAAGAAAAAAAAAAAAAGTGTAAAATACAGGTGGTACCCACACTATGTTGCTGATCTTTAGTCACTAAGTCAGTCACGTACGACTCTTTGTGATCCCATGGACTGCAGCACACCAAACCACAGAACAGCTTATACTGTCTGCAGAAGAATTAATAAGTGTTACCAGTTGCTAAACCCATATAACTCATTTAATATTCAAAACAAGTATTAAGTATGATTTAATATCTGTATTTTACAGATGAAAAAATTAGCCTCTGAAGGTATAAATAAATTGCTCAGAGATAAACAAGTTAGTGGCAGGTCTGGAATCCAAACCAGGCCCACTTCAGTTCAGTTGCTCAATCAGGTCTAACTCTTTGTGACTCCATGGGCTGCAGGACGCCAGGGTTCCCTGTCCTTTACTATCTCCTGGAATTTAGCCAAACTCATATCCACTGAGTAGGTGATGCCATCCAACCATCTCATTCTCTTCATTCTCATGACCCCTTCTCCTCCTTCCTTCAACCTAAACCAGACCCATCTTACCTCAAATGCACAACTATGACTCTACCTAGCAGCTCAGCATATGATTAAATGTTGTTCAGTTCCCCAGTCATGTCTGATTCTGTGACCTCGTGGACTGCCGCATGCCAGGCCTCCCTGTCCCTCACCGTTTCCTGAAGTTTGCCCAAATTCATGTTCATTGCGTCAGGGATGCTATCCAGCCATCTCATCCTCTGATGCCCTCTTCTCCTTTGCCTTCAACCTTTCCCAGCATCAGGGACTTTTCCAATGAGTTGACTGTTGGCATCAAATGATCAAAATACTGGAGATTAAATAATTAATATTAAAATAATTAAATAACACTATCCAACTCTTAATCAAGCCTTACCATTTGCAAGTCATTGGGCTAAGCCTCTATGCTCAGAATCATTATTCCATTTAATTCTTACAACATTACAAGATAAGTGCCATTATTATCCCCATTTTTTGTCTGTGAGGTCCTGTTGGAAAAAGCTAGTAATTGGTCTAAAGTCAGAAAATTAGAAAGCAGTAGAGCCAATATCAGTGCCCAGATTTTTCTGATGTCAAAAGTAGTTTTATTTATTTTTTAATACAATACTCCAGCAGAGTATCTATTCTAACAAAATACCAATATAATAATGGCTAAGATGCATCAAGTGCAAAACCTTTCAATACAATAACCTATTTAATTCTCAAAGATGAGTCCTTATTAAAGCTCAAAAAATGCTGAATCAAAGTAGTAAAAGATCGGAATGACACATGAAACTGAAGAAAGTCAACCAAAAAATAACCTTACAGAGACATGGGTCAGGAAGACCATTCACAGGCCAGACATAGCATCAAGCATCAGGAGTGGGTGGGAAATGAGGTGCTTAGGGCTCATCATAGTCCTGGAGGAAACAGCTCATGATTTGAAAAGAACAATGACCCCAATATTTTAAAAAGGCAAGTGTTCCATTTCTGTTTTGTGTATAAGTTCATTTGTTTCTTTTCTTTTTTTTTTAAGATTCCATGTGATTACCAAAAGGCTTGCTGGTGGCTCAGAGGGTAAAGAATCTGCATGCTATGCATGATACCTGGGTTTGATTCCCTGGGTCGGGAAGATCCCCTGGAGAAAAGAATGACAACTCACTCCAGTACTCTTGCCTGGACAATTCTATGGACAGAGGAGCCCACCAGGCTCCTCTGTGGGGTCTGTCCTCATGGGGTCGCAAAGACTGAACAACTAGTACATATATATAAACATATATATGGTGCCTAAAGGGGAAGGGTGAGAGGAGAGATAAATTAGAAGCTTGGTATTCATATATATACATTACCATATATAAAACAGATAACCAACAAAGACCTGCTGTATAGCAGAGAGAACTGTTCTTAATATTGTGTAGTAACACATAAGGGAAAAGAACCTATAAGGGAAAAAAGAAAAACAAACTATAGTTCAATTGAAAAAAAAAGAGGCAAGTGGTCTATTTCTTTTGTGTCTATAAGTTAATTGGTATCATTTTAATTTTTATTTCTTTTTTAGATTCTGTATGGTTACCAAAGGGGAAAGCTGGGAGGAAGGATTATTTAGAAGCTTGGGATTAACATATGCACATTACTGTACATAAGATAGATAACCAACAAAGACCTAATAGATAACCAACAAAGCACAGGGAACTATACTCAATATTTTGTAATAACCATAAGGGAAAAATATCTGAGAAAATATATCTATATCTGTATCTCTAAATTCCTTTGCTATATACCTGAAACTAACACAAGTTGTAAATCAACAGCACTTCCATTTAAAAAAAAAAGAGGCAAATAGTCCATTTTCTTCCCACCCCTTCTTGCCTTTCTTCCTCACTTCATTTGACTACAAAGTGGGCTTCTCCCTCTATAGCTTCAGCCGGGGAAGGATGCCTCGGGTTCTGCTCCCAGTGGTGAAATGTCACCCAGCCGGCTATTTGCAATGCAAATCTCCAGGCTGTGGCATCTGAGATTGATGTCCCCCGTGAGAACGTACTTAGTTGCTGGGCTGGCGCTGAGTGGAAGTGACACAGGTCTCCTCCAGCCTCGAGTGGTTGTCAGAGGTAACCAAGCAGGCTGGGGAGAGACGAGCTGCACGCCCTTTAGACCCCAGCCATTAGCAGCGCGTGGTATTAATGCATCTAAATCCGGCTGGGGCCACCAAGTCTGGGCGGAGGGCAGATGGCATACCGGAGCCGGGGCAGAGGACAAGTGGACTTTCCGCAGACTATTCTGGAGACGAATGAGAAGGTGCAGGGCCCCTAGAGGCAGAGCACCTGTCTGGGTCAGACTCTCATTTGCATTCCCCGCATTTCTGGGCAGCGCAGGATGGTGTCCTGGGGTCTGCAGGCGAGGATCAGGGCTCCCTGGGAAGCCAGTCAGTCCTGACTACTGAGATCCGCCGGCTGTGTGCCCTTGGGGTGGGGTATACAGGGTAGGGTTGGGGCACTTGAAATTGAGCTAGGCTCTTTAGGGGCAGGAAATTCACAGGAAAGCCTGGAAATTATCTGAAAAAAAAAAAATTAAAAATCCGCCTGAAACCCATCTTTTCTTTTATACTGTAAGTTGTTGCTATTTTTTAAAAAGCAGCTTTTATTTAATACATGATCATTTGTGAAGAGTTTGATTTACTGACAGCAATGTGGGAGGAGGCTGTTCTGTCAGGGCCTGGAGACAGCAATTATGCAACCATACCTTGGCTCAAGTTCTAGATTTTTCTTAAGAATGCCAAGAAAAAGAAAACATACATCAAAGAGAAATAAAGCATAGCTGCGAAACTCCTTTTGCAGTTATGGATTATAGGATCAATATAGAAAACAGAAAATATCCATAGGAAAAAAATAACTTCTTTTGGGAGTCAAAAAATATCTAAATATCTAGAAGTGATGACTGTGAACATTTTGTCTATAACTTTCTAGAAACATACACACACACACTCCCAGAGAAAGTCACACTCAGCTTATAAATGAGCATAAACACGTGGCAATTGCAAGAAATAGGAAATAGCAATTTTCTATCATTTTATCAGCTGCTGAGCATTAGATTGTAAACATGCATCATCATCAGATTTACTAGTCCTCCTGAGCTGGGCATTTAAATTTGTTTTGGTATTTTCTAAAAAGTTGCAATAAATATTAATGTGCTTTCATCTTTAGGCATTTGTCTGGTTAAATATTTCTATTTCTAAATACAAAATTGTTGAGATCACTTTTTACTCTATTATATTCTATTGGTCTTTCCTATTTGCCCTCATTGCCTCCAGGCACCATTTAAATAAAATGATTTGGAAGAAACTTTCTTTTTTTGTCAACATGAATTGGCAACATTTCTCTCAACTTTCAAATTTTGGTCACCTTGGCAACAGGCAGAAACAGAAGGATGATGCATTAGTTTTATCACCTATACTGAATTTTCAAAAAATATTTTTTATAATTGTTATGGACTGTGTGTTTATAACCTTCCTAGTTTACATATTGAAGCCCTAACCCCCAGTACCATGATATTAGAAGCTGAGGTCATTGGAAAGTGATTAAGTGGAAGCTCTCAAAATGGGATTCGTGTCCTGATAAGAAGAGAAAGAGAATAGATCTCTCTTTTTCCATCATATGAGAAGACTGCAAGAAGCAACCATTTGCAAAGAAGGAAGAGGGTTCTTATAGGAACCAAATTGTCCAGCATCTTGATCTTGGATTTTCCAGCGTCCAGGACTATGAGGAACAAATGTTTGCTGTTTAAGGCCCCCAGTCTGTGGGATTTTTGTCATAGCAGCCTGAAGACAATGACTAAGACAGTAATTTTCTTTTATCTTATCTCTCCCAAACTATCAATTTAATGTTTATGGTAGCAACAACTCACTCATATTTAATCCATTTATATATTCATTAATTAAAGTATATAATCACAATTATAAGTGAAAAAGTGAAAAGACTAGTTGCTCAGTCATGTTGACTCTTTGAGACCGCATGGACTCAAAGGACCCACTGGGCTCCTCTGTACATGGGATTTTCCAGGCAAGAACACTGGAGTGGGTTGCCATTTCCTTCTCCAGGGAATCTTCCCAACCCAGGGATCGAACCATTTTGAACAGACACAACTGGTTTTTGGTCAGCATAATATTAATTCTTTTTAGACACTATTCCAATATTTTGCTAGGAAGTCCAAATGTGGCAGTCCAGTGATAGTCTTCTCAGCACAGGAACCTAGGTATATGGCTGTGCTATAGACAGAGAACTAAGAGTGTATGCTAGCCTGCAATTCATGGCGCGGAGTTTGGTGCCCTGACACCTTTGACCTTGAGGGTGTCAGAGAAGGGAAGACTGTTCTCAAAGGAGGAGAGATCAAGAAAGGAAATTACTAAGTCTTCTGGTATGAGGTAGTAGGTATTCTCCTGTTCTCAGTAGAACTGAGACAAGAAGAGGGCAGGGTACAAACCTTAAAATGATGACATAGCCTGAGGATGTGGCATAAACTGATTACAACCAAATAGGTCCAGGATGGCAGAGGAGCTGCCTCCCATGTAGCACATCAGCCAGTTAAATGACACACCCATAGGCACTGTGACAGTTCCAAGGCCATAAAGGTCAAAAAGTGGGTGGTGACCCAATTTCTGGACATCCCTACTCCTTCCCCAAAAGCTCCTGCCACTCATTAACTTGTGAACTTACCCACCCCTATAAAAACTGGCTTCCCTCATGGCACTAGTGGTAAAGAATCTGATTGCCAATTCAGGAGACATAAAAAATGTGGTTTGATCCCTGGATCAGGAAGATTACCTGGAGGGAATGGCAATCCACTCCAGTAATCTTGCCTGGACAATCCCATGGACAGAGGAGCCTGGTGGGCTACAGTCCATGGGGTCACAAAGAATCGAACATGACTGAAGTGACAGCATGCACGCAGCACGTATAAAAACTGACAATCCCGTACCCTGGTGCCTCTCTTGCCTTCTGAGATGGTCCACGTTTGGTCTATGGAGTGCGTATCTCCCTGAATAAATGTTCTTTCACTTTACTGCGGCTTCCTCTTGAATTCTTTTCTACACGAAGCCAAGAACCCACATTTGGCAGCCTCCCTAGGGATTCACCTGAGACCTGGGACATGACCATCTTCTCTCACCCCACACTCTTTTCCTGCAACAGAACCTGATATGTATCCAATCTGGGGTTTGAAGACCTCAGAGAGGATTCATGAGAAAGAGTCAAAGAGAGGCCAGGGGTAAACCTTTAAGAAACAGAGACATAAGGAACCACTGATGGATGGCAGTATTGATAAACAGCACTCACAAGAGAAGGGTTGGACAGTCTTTTCATGATGGAAGTCAGAGAATTCCTGTACCTAAACCTTTATCACAAAGAGAGAGTTGAGCTCAAGTGGGCCTAGAAAATGCTCAACGACCACAGAGGAATCAGGGCAGTGAAAAAAAAAAAAAAAGATTAAAAAACTGACATTAGAAGGCTGAATGATAAATAACATGATCAGTTACCTTGAATGTCCTTTGGGACACACTTAGAAATCTATTTCCCCTTAATGTTCAATAGTAGTGTAAAAAGAGCAAATGTGTACACGTTGCTTAGGACTCAGGATTCTTTAAATCCAGGTACTACTTAATTATTCTAATAATTTTAGAAAAGGGATGAAATTCTCATTCTTGTTATTGACTGACAGATCTGAGACTTGGAGGGTTATAATAACCAACTCAAATAATCTGAAATTCTCATTAAGGACCACGACTCCAGCATCCTTGCTGGAACCACTGCTATACTTGGTACTGCCCATATTCACACAGACCTTGAAGGATCTGGCTTTTGTTCTTAATTCTTAATTTAGACAGTAGGAGTAGTAGAGACATTTAGGGGACAGAAAAATTGAGACAAGTGGCCCCAGCGATCCCTTGGTACACAGCCAAAGCCATTCTCCTTCTGCCTGGCGGAGAGAGTAGATTCTAAATGCCCCTTCGCTCACTCTATGGTCTCCATTAGAGATTCCGACAGTTACTAGATAAAGTTAAAGACTCATGTAGTGATCTTCACACTAATTGGACTGTAATGTATAGCCTCGGTCAAGCACATCTTTCCCAGCACTCCTCTCTGCAGACGGCAATCAAGCCACTTACAGAAGATGCATTGGCTGCCGAGACCCAGGGGTAACCTTAAGCTGCACTGGCCTTTTAGCGGAAAACACAATTAATTTTGATACTGAAGGGCAATTAAGACTGGGGTTAAAATAAAAATCTTTTGGAACACGGAACGTCGAAGACTGGATAGGAAATGTTTTTCTCTCATGTATCTTAGAAGCCCACAAGCATACCAACCTCTGGTAGCCCCATGTCAAGCTGCCAAATTTCGGTTTCATTTCTGTAAATGTGAATTGCAATGAATAGCTGTGCTAGTCCTGTTGTGATTCTGAAAGGAGATCGCTTCCATCAACTCTTTTACCAGCAGCAGCTCTGAAAAACACATGTGTGCCTGGACACCTGTTACATTCATACATTTGTAGAAACAACTACACAGAGTTTTTTTTTCAAACACATGCACACATCAGTGGATAACACACCATGTGTTACTAGTTGCTCTAGCTAATTTCAGCTCAGAAAAATCTTCCCAGGAAAATGTTTTTGTTTAAATAAAAGGACACTCCAAAAGCAGGAGAAACACACTGCTGTTACACATGGCTTAGGGAAGCAGAGACTCAGTAACTGCAGGACGAATTGGAAGAAAATTAGAGTAGTAGAGAAAGTCTGGGTGTGGATTTGGGAGACGTGTATTCAAGCTGCTTTAGATCACTTACTTACAAGGTGTCTAACTACCAGGTAGTCAGTTAGCCTTTGTGACATCACTGGTCATGGGAGTTGCTTTTTCAGTGAGTTTTCTATTCATCCTTATTTTCCTATGTTTTTCTAATGGAAACATTTTTTCTTATCAACTTGCAGAAGGTTTTAGTGAATGTGCCTTCTGGCCCCTGAATTTTGTGGAACAGGTAACATGGCAAATATCTTGACCCAGGCTGGTTGTCTGATGCCATCAGTATATGATTAGAATGTGAGAAAAGGCAGTGGAACTACACCTTGGTACCATTCTTTTGAGCTGGATATTGCATGTTTTATCATTCAGGAATTTTACAAGATAGGTATGAAGATGTTTTCTGCAGCATTGTTTGTAGTAAGAACTAATTCTTGCCAAACTCTATTTCTCAAGAAGCCTTTTAAGCTTTTTATTTGTGTTATGTAATTCAATCCTCAAATTTACTTTACATGGTAGGCACTATTGTTATACTTCCATAAGTAAATCAAGACACTGCAGCTAAATAATCCCTCCCAAATTATAAACAGAAGTAACCCAATAAGGATTAAAGATGAGGGTTTTTGGCTTCAGAGCTCACACTCACAAGTACTGTTCTCGGCTGCATTTGTGTGCGTGCATGTGTGCTAACCATTTCAGTCATGTGCAACTCTTTGCGACCCCATGGACTGTAGCCCACCAGGCTCCTCTGTCCACGGATTCTCCGGCAAGAATACTAGAGTGGGTTGCCATGCCCTCCTGCAGGGGGTCTTTTCGACCCAGGGATCAAACCCATATCTCTTAAGTCTCCTACACTGACAAGCAGGTTCTTTACCACTAGCAGCACTTGGGAAATAAGACTGAATAAATAAATAGAGTATATTTGATAATTTAATCAAGCACTATTTTATTAAACTATAGATTTACATCCATCAGCACAGAAGGAAATGGCACCCCACTCCAGTACTCTTGCCTGGAAAATCCCATGGACGGAGGAGCCTGGTAGGCTGCAGTCCATGGGGTCGCTAAGAGTCGGACACAGCTGAGCGACTTCACTTTAACTTTTCACTTTCATGCATTGAAGGAACTGGCAACCCACTCCAGTGTTCTTGTCTGGAGAATCCCAGGGACGGGGGAGTCTGGTGGGCTGCCGTCTATGGGGTCGCACAGAGTTGGACATGACTGAAGTGACTTAGCAGCAGCAGCAGCACAGATAAATGTCAAAATGATAAAGAAAAGCTAGTTTCAAAAAGAAATACATGAAAGTAATTTACCATTTAAAGAACCCATAAAACAATATACAGATATTTTTATGCATTCATGTTCAAAAGTTTGCAAATATGGTTAGCATTAACACATGTCAACCTCAAAACAGGAGCAACCTCTTTGGTAAGAAGGGAAGATAGTAAACATATTTCTTTCTTTAAAAATAAAAAGAGAAAAATGAAGCAAATTTGGCAAAAAGTATTTCATCTGTTAAATCTGGATAGTGGGTACAAGGGTACTCTATGTATTGTTTTCCCTACTTTTCTGTTTAAAATATTTCAAAAATCAAAAGAAAAAGAGATAATATGTGAGAGCCCTTGGTAAAAACTAGCATAGTACACAAATGGGAATTATTTATGCATTGATCACTAAAAATGAAGCAGAGGGACTTGATGTCCAAATGGCTGAGTAAAGACTTCCTGAGAAAATCCTCTCTGGTATAAAAGCTATATAAACTCTGCAAATGAATTAAAGCCTTGCAAAATCCATGACACGTTTATTCAAGAAAAACAACTAAATTTTAGTAAAAACAGTGAGCCTTGCAGTCCTTTAACTTGCCACAATCCCACTACTCTCTCCCCAGCTCCATGGGAGCTTTGAAAAGCAATAGTCTCACAAGTATAATAAATGTGAAACTGAGTAATCTAGCAGCCACTGAAGGAGCCACAACAGTTTGGTGCTTCCTAAAAAAAAAACCCAGAGAACTGTCACTATTTGACTTGCTTGCAGCATGCTGGAAAGTCCAGCCCAGTGCTTTTTACTCGACCCAGCTCAGAACTCACTCTTTGTCAACAGCCCAAACCATTGCTTAACCCAACTATTTAATAAAAAGAATCAGCAGCAATTGTTTAACATAATGATTACCATTCAGAGGTAAAACTTAGAGCTTTGCTTGCCAAAGGATTAAAGACATACCCAACAGAGCCTCTCAGCAAAGGCTGGGCATCTCACTGGTTCAAGGCATTTAAGAAAACCTCTGTCTATTTGTTAGCTTACAAGTAGGATAACTGAGAACACATCAATTTCCAAACATGACAAATACACACTTTAAAGAAAATTACTAGACAATAATAATAACAAAGCAAATAACAATGACAGCAAATCCTAGTAGGAGAGAGAATCGATTTCTAGAGGTGATACTTAACATTATTCTAAATGTCCAGTTAATCAATAAAAACTTACAAGATACACAATGAAACAGGAACATATAAACCATACACAGACCATGGGAAAAACAAGCAGTCATTAGGAACTGACCCTGAGAAATCTAGTAAGGTGTTAAACTTACCCTCATTTAAACCAACTATTATAAATATGTGAAAAGAACTGATGGAAAACATATATAAAGGATGAGAAATATATATCACCAAATAAAGAACATCAGTAAAGAGACAGGAAATTAAAAAAAGAATTATGCAGAAATTCTAAAATTGAGAAGCAATACAGCTAAAGGGGTTCATCAAGGGATGCCACTGACAGAAGAATCAGCTACTATGAATAAAGGTCAATTGAGATTATTCAGTCTGAGAAGGAAAATATCAGGAATAATGAAAAATAACAGAGCCTTTTTGGGTTTATGGGACATGATCAAGCATGCCAACATATGGATAATGTGGGCCCCAGGAGGAATAGAGAGAGAAGGAGGTGTATAAAGACTATCTGAAGATATAATGGCCCTAACATTCCCAAATTTGACAAAAAGTAGTATTCTGTAATCCAAGTAGCTCAATAATTTATATGTAGAATAAACACAAGAAGATCCATGTGAGAGACATCTTAGTCAAATTGTTGAAGGCCAAGATAAAGAAAGAATGCTGAAGTAACAAGAGAAAAACAACTTATCATCTTCAAGCTATCTTTAGTAAGATAACATCTGACTTTTCTCTAGGGATCTGGCTGGTCAGAAGGCAGCGCAATGGCATACTTAAAGTGCTGAAATAGAAGACTGTCAACTAAGAATTCTACAAACCGCAAAAGTAACCTTGAAAAATAAAGTGATTAAGACATTCTCAAGTAAGCTAAATCAGAGAATACATGTGTAGCATGTCTGCTCCACAAGAAATAATAGTAATAATAAAAGCTTACTTCAGCCTGAAATAAAAGGATATTAAACAGTAACTTAAATCCACATGAAGAAATGAAGAACATTGGTTGAGGTAAATAATAGGTAAAAATAAAAGACATTATCAATGTATTTTCATTTGTAACAGTTTTTTAATCTTTTCTAATCCAGTGGTCATGTATGGATGTGAGAGTTGGACTGTGAAGAAAGCTGAGCGCCGAAAAATTGATGCTTCTGAACTGTGGTGTTGGAGAAGACTCTTGAGAGTCCCTTGGACTGCAAGGAGATCCAACCAGTCCATCCTGAAGGAGATCAGTCCTGGGTGTTCATTGGAAGGACTGATGCTGAAGCTGAAACTCCAATACTTTGGCCACCTCATGCGAAGAGTTGACTCATTGGAAAAGACCCTGATGCTGGAAGGGATTGGGGGCAGGAGGAGAAGGGGACGACAGAGGATGAGATGGCTGGATGGCATCACTGACTCGATGGGCATGAGTTTGAGTAAACTCCGGGAGTTTGTGATGGACAGGGAGGCTTGGCGTGCTGAGATTCATGGAGTCGCAAAGAATTGGACACAACTGAGCGACTGAACTGAACTGAATTATTATTATTAAAAGCTGCATAAAACTATCCTTATAAAATTGTGTTGATAGGCTTATAGTTTATTCATTTGTAATTTGTATGTCCATGGCAGTGGAAGTGGAAGGAGTAGGAATAGAGCTTATTAGAACAATCGCTTTGTAATTAGAGGTATGTGGAAATGAAACATGTTTCTAAGTAACCCATGGGCAAAGGAGAAACAATGGGATTCATCTTTGTAATTTCCTCTGTAATTCAAAGGAAAATTACAAAATACTTTCAACTGAATTAAAATGATAACGCAAATCTTATGAGACATAGCTAAAACAGTCATTAGAGGAAAATGTACAGCTGTAAACACTTATATTAAAAAAGAACTTTCATTCTGTATGACAGACTCTCTAGATCCATCCACATATTTACAAATGACCCGGTTTTGTTCTTTTTTATACCACATCTTCTTTATCCTTCCGTCTGTCGACGGACATTGAGGTTGCTTCCATGCCCTGGTTATTGTAAATAGTGCAGCCTTGAGCACTGGGGTGCATGCATCTTTTTGAATTATGGTTTTCTCCAGGGCATATGCTGAGTAGTGGGACTGCTGGATCATAGGGTAGCTCTATTTTTAGTTTTATAAGGCCCCTCCATACTGTTCGCCATAGAGCTCCATAAACTTACATTCCCACCAACAGTGCAAGAGGGTTTCTCCACACCCTCTTCAACATTTACTGTTTGTAAATTTTTTGATGATGGTCATTCTGACAAGTGTGAAGTGACATTTAATTGTAATTTTGGTTTGCATTTCATCTAATAACTACTGATGTTGAGCATCTTTTCATGTACTTCTGAGCCATCTGTATGTCTTTTTTTAGAAAAATGCATATATGTGAAATCTAGAAAAATGGCACAGATGAACCCATGTGCAGGGAGGGATAGAGACACATGCATAGAGGACAGGTGTGTGGGCGTGGGGGGAGGGTGTGAGTTCAGGGCTTGGAACTCATGCTTGTGCACTACCACGTGTAAAACAGGCAACTAGTGGGAGCCCGCTGTGGGTGCAGGGAGCTCAGCTCTTCATTCTGTGGTGACCTAGATGGGTGGGATGCAGGTGTCGGAGGGAAGGCTTAGAGGGAGGAGATATATGTCTACATATAGCTCATTCATTTTGTTGTACAACCTTGTAAAGCAACTATACCCCAATTAAAAAAAAATTAAAAGAAAAAAAAGAACTTTCCTAATAACCAAATTTTCCACTAGAGAAAAACAAAAATAAACAAAAACCATCACTAGTTAAAGGCAAGAAAATTAAACCGAAGGCAAGTAGAATGAAGGAAATAATGAAAAAGAGTGCAGAAATTAATGAAAAGTAAAATAGAAAAACAATAAAGAAAACCAACAAAATAAAAGTTGGCTCTTGAAAAGATCAACAGAATTGACAAACCGTTATCCTGCCTAAGAAAGAAAGACAATTCAAACTAGGAATAAAAGAAGGGCATCACCTCAGATATAAACAGATAATTAAAACACAAGGGAATATTATGTACTATTACATGCCATCAAATTGAAAATCTAGATGAAATGAACAAATTCCTGGAAAGATACAAACACTAAAGCTGCTTTAAGAAGAAATAGAAGATATGAATAAACAATAAAAAGTAAAGAGAATGAACTAATAACAAAAATTATTTCACTAAGAAAAACCCACCTGCATGAATTTTTTTGTGAATTCTACCAAACATTTAATGAAGAATTAACTCCAGTCCTTCACAAATGTTTCCAAGGAAATTAAAATTGAGGAAACAATTCCCAATTCATTCTATAAGGTCACTATTATTCACAATGTATATTAAGATCTAAACACCATAACAAAATAGAATATGCTACAGAAATTCAAGGTTGTTTCAACATACTAAAATTAATTCATATACTCCATGTTATAGAATAAATGACAAAATTCACATACTTATCTCAAAAATGCAGAAAAATTACAAATATTCAATACAGTTTCATGATAAATCACATAATAATCCTAAGAGCAGTATAGAATTTGCTTAACTTTATAAAGAAGAACAACAAAAAATCCACAATTAACTTCATATTTAATGGTAAAAAATTACATGCTTTCCCTTAAGATCAAAACAAAACATGAATTTTACCCTCATAACTTCTATTCAACAGCGTGTGATAGATTCTAGATAGAGAAATTAGACAAGAAAAGTGAAATAAAACATCCAAATTGGAAAGGAAGTTTTAAAACTATCTCAATTTGCAGATGATATGATCTTGTGTATAAGATTCTGCCAAATCCACCACAAGACTATTGCAATTGATAAATGAGTAAAACAAGATTACAGGATATGAAAAATATAAAAATTCAATTTCAAAAATAATTACATCCACAAGAGCATAAAATAATAAAATCCATAGAAATAAATTTTAAAAAAGAAGTGCCACACTAATACACTGAAAACTGAAAAATATCATTGAAATAAATTGAAGATGATCTAAACAAATGGAAAGACTTCCCATGTTCACTGAATTCTGTTAAAATGTCATTATTCTCCAAATTGTCCTAAAGAATTAATGTGATCTATATCAGCGTACCATTTGGCATCTTTGCAGAAATTGAAAAATTCCAAAATTAGCATGGAAACTCAAGGGACTGAGAATAGCCAAAACAATCTTGAAAAATAATAAGGTTGGAGGGTTCACACTTCCTGATTTGAAAACTTGCTGTGTAACTACAGTAATCAAATAATATGCTGCAGGCGTAGAATACACATGTAGATGAATGAAACAGAATTGAATCCAGGAATAAATACTTACATTTATGGGGAACTGAGTTCTTGACAAGAGTTCCGTGAAAACTGAATGGGGAAAAGACAAGTCTTTTCAACAAGCGTTGCTAGGACATTAGGGTGTCTCCATGTCAAAAATGAAGTTGGACCTTTATCACCAACCATGTACAAAAGTGAACTCTAAATGGATGAGAAATCTAAAGTGAAAAGTGAAAGTGTTAGTTACTCTGTCATGTCCCACTTTTTGCCACCCCATGGATGGTAGCCCTCCAGGCTCCTTTGTCCTTGGGATTTTCCAGGCAAGAGTCCTGGAGTGGGTAGCCATTCCCTTCTCCAGGAGATCTTCCCAACCCAGTGACTGAACCCAGATCTCCTGCATTGCAGGCAGATTCTCTATGGGTTGAGCCACCAGGGAACCCCGAGGCCTAAATATAGATGCTAAAACCGTAAAACTCTGAGAAGAAAATGTAGGAAGAGATCATCACGACCTTGATTTAGACAACAGTTTCTGAGATATGACAGCAAAATCACAAGAAAAAATAGATAAATTGAACTCCATCAAAATTAAAAATGTGCTTCAAAGAGTGTCATCAACTAAGTGAAGAAAGAATTCATTCATCTCAGAAAATATTTGCAAAGTGGGACTTCCTTGGTGGTCCAGTGGTTAAGAATCCACTTTGCAATGCAGGGGATGTGGGTTCGATCCTTGGTCAGGGAACTAAGACCCCATATGCTGTGGAGCAACTAAGCCTGCATCTGGAACTACTGAGCTCATGCTCCACAACTAGCGAGTCCCTGGGCCACACAAAAGATCCTACAGGATGCAACGAAGATCCATCCCCTCACCCCAAACTATTTGCACACCGTGTATCTGATAAAGAAATGTTTTCTGAATATTTAAAGAGCTATTGCAACTCAACAATGGAAAAAATCCAGTGAAAACATGTGCAAAAATTCTAAAATGACATTTCCCAAAAGAAGATATAAAGATGGCCAGTAAGTAATGAAACTGCTCAATGTCATTAGTTATTAAGGAAATGTAAATCAAAACCATGATAAAATACCATTTCACACACACTTTTATGAGCATAATAAAAACGATGGGCAATAACAAGTTTTGGCAAGGATATGAAGAAACTGAAACATCATCTGCGGCTAGTGGGAAGACAGAATTATGAATCTATGTTGAAAATCAGTTGGCTAGTTCCTCAAAATATTAAACTTAATAATCATATAACCCAGAAATTTCACCCCAGTTGTATATCCAAGAGATATGAAAACATATGTTCACATAACAAATTATACCAAAATTATATTAATAATTAATAATGAAATTAAAAATTAATAATAGCCCCAAAGTGGAAATAACCCCAATGTCTGTCAACTGATGAAAGGATAAACGGAATGCAGTATGTACACACGATGCACTGTTCATCACAAAAAGGAATGAAGCTCTGAACATGCAGCTCCAGTACTTAGGCCGCCTGATGTGAAGAGCTGAAAAGATGTGGATGTTGGGAAGACTCTGATGCTGGGAAAGACTGGAGGCAGGAGGAGAAGGGGGCGACAGAGGATGAGATAGTTGGATGGCATGACGGACTCAATGGACATGAGTTTGAGCAAACTCCAGCAGATGATGAAGGACAGGGAAGCCTGTCATGCTATAGTCTGTGGGATTGCAAAAAGTTGGACACAACTTAGCAACTGAAAAACAGAAACAACAAAGGGCCTGGGGGCAAGAGAAGATGAGGAGTTATTGCTGTGGTTATACAGCCTCTTTTTGGGGTGATGAAAATGTTCTGGAATTAGATAAGACTGATCTGTATGCAACTTTGTGAATATTCTAACAAAGATGCTGGAGAGTATGCATTAAATTAGTGAACTATATGGTGTGGAGGTATATCCTAATAAATGTATTATCAAAAAATGTGAAGCAGACACCTTTCACATTGGGGTGGGGTAACTATGCTGTCAGCACTGATCAAACTAACTGGACAATCAACAAAGCTTTCAGCAACTTCAGGCCATGAAGTCACAGCCACAATCAGATACCTCATTTTTAACCACAGGCTCCTGCCTGTTTGTGATGCTTACAAATGCTTACAAAATATGAAGCTGGTGTCATAAAGAACCATGCTATTCTTATCTCCCCAGTATGAAAAATTTCCACAGCATATTTGAGGGGAAACTGCATAATGATGGTGAGCTCAGGAATAGAAGATTACGGTAACTGTTCAAGTGGAATGGATATGATACATGCCAAAGTGCCAGACTTCCATAGACCTTTGACAAAATCCCTGTTGTTGAAGTAAGGAGACAGAGATTCAAGGTCTCTCCTCTCACAAGCTAGGAAGTCTGAATCATGGGCTGTGTGTTGACAGAGAGCTGCTGAGATTCATCACTAATGCAGTCCCTACAAAACTCTTGTACTCATCAACTTGATTACTATCTCACTCCATTGCTTACAGCTGCTGTCTCCATAGACAGTAGAACAGACAGATATATGGACCTCTGTCTCCAAGCTTGTTTTTTTTTTTTTTTTTTACTTGTTCAAACTAGATCCTTATTTTAATTCTCTATCCTGACTGGCTTATAAGGTAAAAATAAATGTATCTTTATCAAGATAATTGGAAGTCAGGCTAACTAAAAATGTCCTTGCAGTAGAAGTCTTCAGTCTTGAGGGTATGGAAGAAATCTTGTAACTTAAATTACTGAAATTACAAGGTACAGGTGGTAAAAGTGTCTCACAGATTCAGACGGCTTATGAAACTGCGCTTTAACCTGACGCACAAGTGAACGACGTGTATGTGTGCTCAGTCACCCAGTCGCGTCTAGGGCCAGGCTCCTCTGTCCGTGGGATTTCACAAGCAAGAAAACTGGAGTGGGTTGCCATTTCCTCTTCCAGGGGATCTTCCCGCCCCAGGGATTGAACCCGTGTCTCCTGCATTGTAGGCAGATTCGTTACTGCTGAGCCATCAAGGAAGTCTCAAGTAAGGAATAAACACTATAATTATTTATCACGATGGCCTCTCCTTCTTCACCTTTCATCCCAAACATACAGCGGTTTTTGATGAAGCACGCGACAGGGTACATGTAAGCAGAGTATCTTGAACAACTCTGACCAGACCTGTCTGTATTTTTTTAACTTTTAAAACTTGATATATAGTTGATGTACAATATTTATGTGTTACAGGTATACAATATAGTGACTCACAATTTTTAAAGATTATTCTTCATCTATAGTTTTTATAAAATATTGGCTATATTCCCTGTAGTATATAATATCTTACTGTAGCTTGTTTATTTTATCCATTGTAGTTTGTACCTCTTAAACCCTGCCTTGCCCCTGCCTACTCCCCTCTCCCCAATGGTAACTAATAGTTCATTCTCTGTATCTGTGAGAATGTTTCCTCTTTGCTATATTCACTAGTTTTTTGTGTTTTTTTAGATTATATCTATCAGTGATAAAACACAATATTTTTCTTTTTCTGTCTGACCTATTTCATTTAGCATAATACACTTCAAGTCCATCCATGTTGCTGTAAATGGTAAAATTCTCTTCTTTTTTATGGCAGAGTAGTATTTCATAGTTTATATCTTCTTTAGCCATCTGTTGATGAATAGAAAGATTACTTCCTTATCCTGGTGATTGTAAATAATGCTGATATGAGCGTTAGGGTGAGTGTATCTTTACAAATTGTCTACAGTCCATGGGCTTGCAAAGAGTTGGACCTGACTGAGCAACCAAAAATTTCACTTTCAATTTTGCTAGTTAGTGTTTTCATTTGTTTCAGGTATATGTACACATACATATGTACATATGTATATATCCATACACCCTGGAGTGGGATTCCTGGGTCATTTTAGTGTTTTGAGAAACCACCGTACTATTTTCCATAGGGACTACAAGACTTTTCTGTTTTTGAAATGAACAAAGACAACATCTACATGACTACCTGTCATCACTTAAAATCTTGGGCAGTCAGTCAGTGTTACTACATTTAGTTTATTCTATTCCAGTCCAATTCAGAGAAACTTTACATTTTGGTTATCCTGCTTGTCTTACCTATAGGCAAATGAATAGTTTCAATCAGGCTTTTCAAAACATAGGAAATAGCTCATGGTCTCTTATTGCTGCCTTCCTAGACCTCTAGGGATCTGAACATTTCAGTTCAGGATTTACTGGTGAGGAGGAAAAACTCAACAGCCCTACATTCTAATTCCAACCACTAGCTTTCTTTCTAGCCTGATAATAGCATGCACATGTACATGTTCAATCATGTCTGACTCTTGGTGACCCCATGGACTGTAGCCGGCCAGGCTCCTCTGTCCATGGGATTTTCCAGGCAAAAATACTGGAGTGGGTTGCCATTTCCTCCTCCAGGGGATCTTCCTGATAATAGCAAAAAGAATGGGAAAGTCATTCTAAAATCGTGACCAATATCCCTTTGCACAAGGCAATCAGATGTTGAGCAGGTGCTTGGTCTTATCTGGTGGCTCAGTGGTAAAGAATCTACCTGCCAATGCAGGAGGTGTGGGTTTGATCCCTGGGTCAGGAATATCCCCTGCAGAAGGAAATGGCAACCCGCCCCAGTATTCTTGCCTGGCAATCCCATGGCAAGAGGAGCCTGGCAGGCTGCAGTCCATGGGGTCACAAAAGAGATGGACACGGTTTACCAACTAAACAACATGAGTGGTGGTGTTTATTACCATATGGTGTAAAGAAAGTAAAAGTTTTCCCCACCATTTCTTCTTTTAAACAAATGGAATTCATAGAATCTTGGATGAATATTTTAGATGAATTTGCTTAAACAATGGCCCCAGAGAGGTATGTTTTAATTCCTGGGACCTGTGAATATGACCATTTTGGGCAAAATCATCTTTGTTAATGTAATTAAGTTAAAGATCCTGGAGATGAGCTCATCTTGGGTTTATCTGGATGAGCCCTACATTCAATGACAAGATTCCTTATAAGAGGCACACCCAAAAGAGATACAGAGAGAAAAGGACCATATGAAGATGGAACCAAAGATTAGATCTTTGTAGCTATAAGCCAGGGGATATCTTGTATTATGAAACTAGAAGAGGGAAGGAAGGAATCTCTTCTAGAACTTTCAGTAGAAGTGTGGTCCAGCAGATTTTAGACTTGTGGCCTCCAGAGGTTTGAGAGAGAATTTCCTGTTGTCTTTAAGCCAACACTTTTTTTGTGGCAATTTGTTACAAAAGCCACAGAATACTAATACACTTGCTTCAACACCTAATAAATAGCTTTTTACACATAGATTTGTTCTCATTCTGCAGCAGTGTCATCAGTACTGGGATGAACATTGCACCATCTGGTGACCCAGGGTGACATGTTTTCAAAATATTCTGCTATATCCTGGTTTAGACATGTTTCCTTTTCACAAGTCTATGTGGTTTCACTTATCCAGTAATGAGTGCTTTTAAAGCAAAAGTGATAACAATAATCATCCTTTAATTAAATGAAAGAACATCACTTTTAATCACAATAATGCTTGTGACAACAACAACCACACCAGCAAAAATATAACGACTGTGACAGCAAAAATTGTTATATGTTGTAGAACGATTTGAATTCTTCCTGTTAGGCCTGGGACTCTCTGTGCCTCTGTTTACTCATCTATACAATGGGGATATTAACAGAGACATATTGGTGTAAACTTCATACTGGGTTCCTTAGTGTAGTTGTGGACACTCAAAGCCTTTACCCCTCAATACTGTTGTCACAACATGAATTGCATAACAAAAGAAAAGAAGAAAAAAATAGAACAAATTGATCTGAGTTCTTCTGGATTCTCTCTACTAGTAAAAAATGACTCAGCCTAGAGTTTAGTTTTAAATAGTGGAAAAGACATTAATACTACAAATGCTGCCGTACTGCCAAAAGAAATATACTCAACCCCTACTACCATTTTACTTTCCCCCAGTAATTACCTCTGGTCCCACCCTTCAACTTTAAAAAACAAGTTTGGCTGTGTTTACCCTACCCCATCGCTAAACATCCCACGCCTCTCCTTGCCCATTGCAAGATGTTCAAGCCACAGACTATACCACATCACCATGCTTCTTCACATGGTGATCATGCTACCTGCAGTGATCAGCCCTTTTCTTCTTTCTATGAACCCTATTTTCACTTTGCCATTTTGCAGTTAGCACTCCAGTCCTGCTTGGCTGGGAGGCAGGACAGTATCTGCTCTTTATTTATTTATTTTTAAACAGACTAGATTTTGAGAACATTTTTATATTTGCTGAAGAGTTAAGCAGACAGTATAGACTGTTGCCTTATATCCCACACCCAAGTTCCCTTATTATTAACACCTTTCATTAGTTATTAACATCTTAAATAGATTCGTCACAATCAGTGAACCAATATTGGTACGTTCTTATCAACTCAAGTTCCCACATCCTTCATGTCTCCTTAGTTTTTGCATACTGTCCTTTTCCGGTCCCAAGATCCCACCCATGACACCACATTACATTAGGTTGCCATGTATCCTTAGGCTTATCTTGCGGGTGACAGTCTTTTAGACTTTTCTCACTTTTGATGACCTTGACAGGTTGAGGAATACAAGTAAGATATTTTCTGGGATGCCCCTATATTGAAATTTATCTGATTTTTTTAATGATTAAGCTCATATTATGAGTTATTAAAAGAGAGACACAGAAACAAAGCCCTATATTCGTCACATCGTGAGTATATACTGTCTACATGATACATGATTTATCAACATGGTTTGATTCATGTTGACCTTCACCACCTGGCTGAGGAGTGTGTGCTTTCAAATCCCTTGAAAGCAAGGGATTTACTGACGAATAAGACAAACTTCTGCCACTAAAAAGAATACATTTTAATGGCAGAGGGCTGTTTCTTCACTATTTTTTGACTTACTTTTAATACTCAGTATAAACATTATCACCTTTTTGAAGACTTCCTGGATTCCTCCAGCCCTTAGCAGACCATTTAATCCATTTATTAGTTATTAAACATTTGTTAATCACTCACTACATGTCAGTCATGGTGCAGAAGTGAGGGTGCAGCAATTTAAATAAGCAATACATATTTCATGAGTGAAATTACTGTATGCATTAATGGTTTTATATGTAAGCAGAGTATTTTCTCCTCATATTTATAAGCATTTATATATTCAGTTCAGTTCAGTCCCTCAGTTGTGTCTGACTCTTTGCGACCCCATGAATCGCAGCACGCCAGGCCTCCCTGTCCATCACCAACTCCCGGAGTTTACTCAAACTCATGTCCATCGAGTTGGTGATGCCATCCAGCCATCTCATCCTCTGTCGTCCCCTTCTCCTCCTGCCCCCAATCCCTCCCAGCATCAGGGTCTTTTCCAATGAGTCAGGTATTTGCATCAGGTGGCCAAAGTATTGGAGCTTCAGCTTCAGCATCAGTCCTTCCAATGAACACCCAGGACTGATCTCCTTTAGGATGGACTGGTTGGATCTCCTTGCAGTCCAAGGGACTCTCAAGAGTTGTTTCCAACACTACAGTTCAAAAGCATCAATTTTTCGGCCCTCAGCTTTCTTCATAGTCCAACTCTCACATCCATACACGACCACTGGAAAAACCATAGCCTTGACTAGTCGGACCTTTGTTGGCAAAGTAATGTCTCTGCTTTTTAATATGCTAAAATTTATATATTAAGCACCTCTAATTTATGCAGTATTATATGATAAGTATGAGGTACAAAACACATTTAAAATACAGACCTTACTCTAAAGCAGATGTTGTCAAAATACAGCCCTCAGAGCCAAATCCTGACCACTACTTGATTATGTAAATGAAGTTTTATAGAAACCCAGCCACATGCAGTCACGTATATATCATCCATGGCTTCACTGACCCTACAGTGGCAGAGGTGAGTGGTTGCCCACAGAGCCTGTATGGCCTGCCAAATGTAAAATCTTTACTATCTTGCCCTTTACAGTAAAAGCTTGCTGATCCCTATCCTAAAGCATTTGACGATACACATGAAAACTCATTGCCCTTGTTAGGTAGTTGTAAAAATAAACATTCAACTCTAAATAAGAGAGGTAAGAGAGGAGCTTAATATATTTTTGCAAGCGTTTTTTGGTTTACCTGTAAATCTGGAGTAAGAATTGATCCTTGTGGATGGGAATCAATAAACACATATTTATTAAAGACGTTATGGGCCAGCACGGTGCTGAAAGCAAGGGATTTATTGATGAAAAAGACAAACTTCTACCACTAAAAAGAATACATTTTAATGGCAGAGGGCTGCCCTACCCAATACAGTAACCAGCCCCATGTGTTTGATGAGCACCTGAAATCAGTTTATTTTGAGTTGAGATATACAGAGAGTATAAAATATATAAAGATATTGCTAAAGACTCATCATGAGAAAAATGTTAAATACCTCATCATCAACATTTTAATGTCAAATACTTGTTTATTTTGTTTTATAAGATGACCTAGTGATAAAAGAACAAAAAATATTATTAAAATAACTTTCACCTGAATCTTTTTTTATACTTTTAAAAGTGGCTACTAGAAAATTTAAAAGTACATATGTTACTTATATTACATTTCTATTGGATAATGCTCATCTAGACTTTAGAATACATAGTCAATGCAATTGGCAATATGTGTTGCCAATACATAGCCACATGTTTCCATTTACATTTCTATTAGTTAAAATTAAATGTGCTATAATTAAAAATTCAATTTTTCTGTCACGCCAGCCATATTTCATGTACTCAATGGACACATATGGCTCTTGGCTACCCTATTGGTCAGTTCAGATATAAGGAATTTCCATCAGTGCAGAAAGTCTGTCATATGGTGCGCTTGTAGAGAAATATGAGAAGGCTTCCTGATTTTTTTTTTTTTTTGCTGATGATAAACACTCTGTTAGGAAGGCAAGGCACTACTCATAAAGTTGGAGACATCAGTCAAGGGCATACATGTTTTAGAATGTGAATTGTTTCACATGCAGCTCTTTGCATGGACACGTTAGTGTGCCTGCTTGAAGGGATCACAACAGCCAGTGTACTACTACTTAAGAAGAAAGAGAAATAACCTCAGGACAAAAACAAAGCAAACAACACCAACAACAAAATAGACAAAATAATGCACATTTAGCTCTAAGGCCCTAGAAAGAAAAGTGTGATATCTTCAGTATTAAACACACACACACACACACACACACGTTGGAGTATTTGAACTGGAAGAGCTGTTTAACTGCATTGTGCATTAAATGGATAAAACATTTTCCCTGGATATGGAGGGAAATCATTCTAACGGCAGGAAGATGAATTTTCTTTATGACTACTGTTAGTTTCAGTGGCAGAAACAACACCTGCTCATGGCCTTAAAAGCAGTATGTCAAGCTAGGGCTTCCACAGGTATGGAAAGAAAGGGAAGGCATACTCCAAAGGCATGAAACAGGCAGCACAGAGGGGAAAAAGATCTAGACACCAGAGTTGCTCTTTGGGTGACAAGATTATTAGTTTTGGAGCTTCAGAGAATTGCATTTGAATCTTTTTACAACCACTTACTAGCACTGGAATAAAGATACCAACACCTATGGAACTCTTATTATATTCCAGTCATCTTATGTGTTATCATCTCATTTAATCCTCCAAGAACCCTATGAGACAGGTTCTTTCGTTACCCTTATTTTACAGAAGAAGAAAACAAGACTTTGTGAGATTAATGTTTACATTCTAATGTGAACATAGGCAGACTTTGTCAAGAGACTCAAGATTCCATTCCTCACCAAGACGTTGTACTGTCCTCTGTGTGCGTATGTGTGAGCTTAATTGCTTCCGTTGTATCTGACTCTGTGACTCCATGGACTGTATCCCACTGGGCTCCTCTGTCCATGGGATTCTCCAGGCAAGAATACTGGAGTGGGTGGCCGTGCCCTCCTCCAGGGGATCTTCCCTACCCAGGGATTGAACCCACATCTCTTATGTCTCCTGCATTGGCAGGTGGGTTCTTTATACCACTAGCGCCACCTGGGAAGCCTACTATCTTCTGTGTAACCTTGGTCAAGTCAGTTAGCTGCTCTTTAGACTCATTTTCTTTATCCAATAAATAAGAATAATAATATCTACCTTACAGAATTGTTATAAGTTTTCAACCAGATCAGTTCGGCATCTAATTGATGTATGCATACAATGTAAATGTTAGTTCACTCTAGCATTCATTAGGAAATGACAACGTTGCTACGATTTTAAAATACAGTATCTAGGAACCAAAGTGACATATTTCTTTTGCTCATGGCAGACCTAGGTAAGTGTTTCAGCTGGTAGACATTCTGCTCTGTGTTCCTCTGGGGACCACTTCCTTAATATCTACAAATTTGTTCCACCCTGTCTGGGTTCCAGCAAGTGAAGATGGAGGAGAGAGTAGAAAGAAGCCACAACCTCAATCATAATGCTTGCATCTGAAGATACACACGCATCACTTGTGCTCACACTCCATTGAGGAGATGGCTCAGATGATAAAGCATCTGCCAGCATCGTGGGAGACCTGGGTTTGATCCCTGGGTTGGGAAGATCCTCTGGAGAAAGAAATGGCAACCCACTCCATTACTCTTTCTGGAAAATGGTAGGCTACAGTCTATGGGGTCGCAAAGAGTCAGACACAACTGAGCAACTTCACTTTTTTTCTTTGACTTTCCCTGGCTGAGAATATGGCTAGCTGGGAATAATGTTTCTGTATGGCTAGCTTCAACTCAACTATTGTGGAAGGAAGAATAGATTGTGGTGATTAAGGGACATGTTAGGGGCTGTGTGTTTGTGCTTTCTCAAAATTCACATGTTGAAATCATAACCCTACTATGATGGTATGGGGTAGGTGGAGCATCTAGGAAGTAATTAGGTCAAGAGTGTGGAGCCTCAGTGGGATAAATGTCCTTATAAGAAGAGGAAAAGTGTTAGCCCTTTGTCTTGATGTTCATCCTCTGAAGATACAGGGTGAGATTGTGATCTGTAAATAATAACTGGGCTTTCACCATACAATGTATTTGCAAACACATTGATCTCAGACTTCCAAACTCCAGAACTATGAGAAATAAATGTTGTTTTTCAATCTAGCCACTCTATCATAACTTGTTCTAGCCACCCAAAATGATTGGAAACAGGACCACGTTTTAAATTGTCAACAAGCCAACTTCTCTTCCATGTCCCTTGATCCTTTCCTTTAGCGTTTCACTTCCCAGTCATGTCAACTCTCTCCTTTGCTGGTTTCTGAACCTGCCCAATTTGGGTAGGAGTCCATGCGAGGTTTCCTTGGACCTATTCCCTTTACTCCACACCAGATGGATAACACACTAGGTGCTCGGGACTTCTGAGACTAGGTACCCCTCTCCTTGTCTTCATTGACAATGACCTTTTCTGGATCCATCAGGGCCTTCCTAAGTTATTTTCATCTTCCTAAATATAGCTAGATATGGAGCCATGTCAATTTCACCTCTAACATTTGGTGATCTCAGCTGTCATTTAATTCTTGAGCTGAATTGCACGTATCTGTAAAACTGGAATAAGTAGGTTTACTCTGCTTTTCTTGGGGTCTCTTGCTTTAAAAGTTGCAACAAAGAATGAAAAAAGCGTTTTACAACTCACAATACCCAACATGCTCTTACAATGCTTGTTGGAAGTAAAACAAGTTACCAGATAAAGTCATTATTTGTTGTTTTTTGACTACATATTAAGATAGAGTCTAATTTTCCCAATTACAAAATATTCTATATAAATAGAAATTATATAAATAAATAAAATAGAGCATCTCTGTGTTTAACTTATCATTTTAGTAGATATAAAAACATACTACTGTATTTTTGGATCAAATGGTATGATTATTTCTGTTTTTCTGTCTATTGATAGCTTGCTTTCCAAAGCATTGATACAAATTTATACCAATTCATGCTAATAAATGCAGGCTCTGAAGTGACTGTACTCTTAATTGAATGGAAATAATCATTAATTTTTAATTTACTTATTTAGTATGTAAAAAATGATCCAAATGTTATTATATTGTTTTGCATCTCTCTGAGCTTACTTCAGTATATTTCTTTATTTTTCCTTTCCTGTGAATTTATTCATATCTTTTCTTATTTGATTTTTATATACTTATTTTTGTTTGTTTCTTTAACCCTTCTAAAATGAGGTTTCATGGATACTTAGAATCTTGACACACAGTTTGATTTTTTTCCAAGTAGAGCAAGAAGACAAAGGAAGAATCAGGTCCCCAGTCCCTTTGTAGCCAAGAGGGTTGGGTTTCCTCCTGAATGCTCAGACCTCTATTTCTCTCAGGTCTCTTTACAGGATTGTCACTGCTTTCTCTCCACAGAGTTGTGCAGTGTTCCTACAAGTTGTACGGAACCTACTAACCAATGTTAGATTTGCACAGTGGGTAGTTTCTGTAAATGTTTCCCTTGTAAAGCCATCCTGGGGAAATCCTGGGAGGCATGTGGATAGCACAAGGCTTTCTAGCTGCTGGAGATTCCCAGGGTTGAGTCCTTGCTCTCAGGAATTGATTCAATTTCTGTTCTGTCAGCGGGTTTAACTTCAGGCTGTAGTGTGCTCCACGATGTCATACACAAAAGGAGTATGGTAAGAATTGAAGGCAGGATCCCAGAAAAAATGTGAGCCAACACACCACCATGGACATGCTACACATTGCTTGACTCCAAAGTCTGATACATGGGCTCTTCATACAGACAAAAGGAAAGGGACCTGGGGCTAATGATTGCATTATTAAAATGAAAATATTATTGATACCAAATATTTCGAATGTTGAAGCAAAATTGAGACAATTAGCTTTTGCCTGTAAAATAGAAAATTATTGATTTGTCTCAATTCCCATATCATTTTTCAGGTAGCCCAAGTATTAGCTTAGGTGGGGTATTAGGGATATAATGGGGAGACCCCTGGCTGAGACCTCCTTAAGGCATGAGATCACTGAAATTATTGCTATTAACCATTGAAAAAACTAATGTATTGCACCAGGCAGTCTCTCAAAATCCATCATTCTTTTAGGGCAATTTTGGCCACTGTCTTCTTTTTCTAATATTAGTTTTTGCAAAATAAAAAAATGTGAAGAACCATGAGATGCCCCTGTTTAATCTTGCAGGTATGCCAAAGGGGTGCATGAATTGCATTTGATTGAAACCAACAACAACAAACCCTACAACGGAGGCTTTGATGTGTTGGAAAAACTCTGCTACAATGCTTCTAAGAACTTACTCAAGAGACACATGAAAAGAAGCCTATGTATAAGTTTTTAAATTTTATTTTTGCCTTTTTATTTACAGAAGGTCAACAGATTCTGGGAGGAAAACTCCCAGAAATCAGAGAGTCCTACAAAGAGCTCCATAGGTCCCAAGAGTACCAGTGGGGGGGGTCTTTGAGTTATTGAAGCATTTTAAAGAGACAAACAGAAACCATGCCTTCATTTCTAAAAACTTAGAGGAATGTCGAAATGATCTGCTGTTGATATGATGATACAGATTCATTATATCTTAATGGATCCTGATCTTAACTCATCCTGATCTTAAGCTCTAGTGGGCAGCTATATAAGCTTTTGGTTAAGTGAAAAAGAACACGACAAAAACAGCTTTCTATGTAAAACTTTCTATGATGCAATTCAGTTCAGTTGTTTATGAGGAGGAAGGGCTGGAAGAAAGACCTATGAAAAGATGTCAGAACGTGATCTGTTCTACAGTTGTCATGCACCATTGTTCCTCAAGGGTCCCAGAGAAAGGAAAACCTTCTTGGCTGGTGGGATGCTTCAGCAGGGTCGTTTGTTGTGATGTGGATGGACCTAGAGACTATCGCACAAAGTGAAGTAAGTCAGAAAGGGAAAAACAAGTTATCATATATTAATGCATATATGTGAAATCTACAAAAGTGGTACAGAGGAACCTATAACCAGGACAGGAATAGAAATGCTGATCTGGAGCATGGACTTGTGGAAACAGGGCAGGGGTGGAACAAATTGGGAGATTAAGATTATATACAGTATATATATTACTCATACATACACCGCCATGAGTAAAATAGACAGCTAGTGGGAACCTGCTGTAGCAGAGGGAGCAGCTCGGTGCTCTGTGATGACCTAGAGCGGAGGGATTGAAGGTGAGTGGTGGGGAGATTCAAGGGGGAAGGGATATATTTATACATAGAGTTGATCCACTTCATTGTACAGCAGAAATGAACACAACATTGTAAAGCAATTATACTCCAATTAAAACATTTCATAATAGGCAATGAAGAGTTAACCTTTGGAGAAGGTGGTGAAGCATGTTCCAGGAAGCAAGGTCATGTCTGTGAGGGCAAGAGGTGTCAAAGACTTTGGTGCATTTGGAGAGCTCAGAGCAGAGAGTTTGAGGGAGAGTTTGGTAAGAGATGGGCTTCCCTGATATCAGCTCAGTTGCTAAAGAATCCGCCTGCAATGCAGGAGACCCTGCTTCGGTTCCTGGGTTGGGAAGATCCCCTGGATAAGGGATAGGCTACCCACTCCAACATTCTCAGGCTCCCTGATGGCTCAGCTGGTAAAGAATCCACCTGCAATGTCAGTGTGGGAGACCTGGGTTTGATCCCTGAGTTGGGAAGATCCCCTGGAGATTTTAACTTTGCGCTTCCCCTGGGCTCAGCTGGTGCATCTGAACAGGCAGTCAGGGGTTCTGAGATAGGATAAATGTGATGCACAGAAAGATTAGGTATTTTTGCATGGGCAATAGGGCATCATTAAAAGGTTTGAAGTGAGAGTGAGACAAGATTGTTTTTATATTGTTTCTATAGTGAACAAGAAAAAATCCTTGTAGTTGACAAATTTAGGAACAACTGCACCTAAGCAGCTAAGTAGCCATTTTAAGTTTTCTTATTTTTCAACACATCATCTTTTACTCCACTTAGTTGCCTCAACATCCCTTGTTGTGCTAAGCTACAGCAGGGTCAATTAGTCCGAGAGTCTTTGTATATTTACAACACTATTTTACACTGATTCAAGACTTTCCATTATCCAAGTCCTTTAATTCAAACACCTTCTTTTCTTCCCAAAAGCTTCCTGAATTTTTCTAGGACCCAAAGATAGATTGTTTTTAATATGACTGGCATATTCATTATTTCTTCTTGGTAACGAAAATGCCAAAATGTAGCAGACATGACTGAGTGACTTCACTTTCACGTTTCACTTTCATGCATTGGAGAAGGCAATGGCAACCCACTCCAGTATTCTTGCCTGGAGAATCCCAGGGATGAGAGAGTCTGGTGGGCTGCCATCTATGGGGTCGCGCAGAGTCAGACACGACTGAAGTGACTTAGCAGCAGAAGCAGCAACAGCAACTTAAAATAGTTATCATTTATTATCTCATAAATTTCATGGGTCAGGCATCTGGGTCAGGCTTAGCCAGATACCTCTCGTTTGGGGCCCATCACAAGGCTGCCATCAAGATGTTGACCTGGGCTATAGACATCACTCATTTTACCAATTCATTTCTTCTTACCACCCTTTGCATTTTTCATGAGTACTTTCCTTTTCCTGAATAACCTCTTGTTCTCCTTCTATATATAAAATTAACCCTTCAAATAATAAAATATGGTGTAAACCTTTCTGTCAACAAATGAAAAAATAAATTTAGGATGAAACAGTTTCCAACCCAATAATTCTGTTAACATGCTTTACTGCTTTCATTCATAAGTAACTAAACAACATTTAATGTAGGAAAAAACCCTAACTAAATATAACATTTAATTTAAATATAAAATAAATTTGAAGAATGTTTAGAATGTTCTATATTCTGTTCCATGACTGATGTTATCATTATCTTTTTTCCTTCTCAGTCATTGTTGTTTATTTGTTAAGTCATGTCCAACTCTTTGCGATGCTGTGGACTGTAGCCTGTCAGGCTCCTCTGTCCATGGGATTTTCCAGGCAAGAATACTGGAGTGGGTTGCCATTTCCTACCTGCTATCTTTCGTGTTCAGCATATAAATTACTGTGGATTCACCTTGTTGCTTTGAGATTTATCCTATAACTGACTTCTGAGAATGGCCATTTTACCAAGTCTGTGCTGTGCTTAGCTGCTCAGTCGTGTCTCGATCTATGACCCCATGGACTGTGGACCTCCAGGCTCTTCTGCCCGTGGGAATTCTCCAGGCAAGAATACTGGAGTGGGTTGCCATGCTCTCCTCCAGGAGATCTTCCCAACTGAGGGATCGAATCCAGGCCTCCTGCTTTGCAAGCAGATTCTTTACCATATTAGCCACACGGAAGCCCATTACCAAGTCTGCCAGACCAGATTTGATTATGGTAGTTACAGGGGTTTAAAAAACTGTTATGATAAAGAGGGATAAAAGGGGGACTTGCCATTGTTCACTGAAGATCTTGATAAATCAAAATTTTTTAAGAAGCTAGTAGCTTTAAATTGTATTTATGGTTTAACTCTTGTAAGGGGGGAAAGGCTGTAGTCATGAATGTGAATAGTCAATCAAGGATAGAGCCCAATCAAAGAAATAGAAAGTGGTGAAATAAGCTCTCCTCCATAGTTTTAGAACACAGTTTGGGTCCTTTATTTCTGGTATTTACTACTTACACTTAAAAGCTGAAGGCATTTAACAATTGGAGAAAAGAGAGATTCTAACGAACTCTTTATGTGTTCAGAGTGATTGTAATTAATTTTACAGCCATCTCCCTCAAACTCACCCACTCCCTATATGTAGTAAAGGAAATCAGACTATAGGGAAGGTGAAGTTACATTGAGGCAGTTCATTTTTAAAGTATAAAGTGCAGTGGGGGTTTAAATATTAACCTCCAGGTCTAAAAGAAATGTTTGTAGGTAAAAGGGCCATATTGAACAAGCAGAGAAAAATCCAAGTTTCTTAAACAAAAAATTTAAAAATGATAAATCATGTATTAAATCGAATCAAGAAAAATAATAAAGAGTTATAAAGAATGAGTAATAAAGATGAAGGCATACATTACTGAATTAGAAGAGCAGTAAAAATTGATCTGAAATGGTTCTTTCAAAAGATCTATAAAATCTGAGAATGGTTTCTTGAATAAGTCTCTATTATTGAGAAGAGAGACAGAAAATCCACATAAAATTAAAAAAAAAATTGTATCTATGAAACGAATCCACTCTACTGGCAGAAAGTGAAAAGGATCTAAAGAGTCTATTGGTGGAGAAGAAAGAGGAAAGTGAAAAAGCTGGCTTAAAACTCAGCATTCAGAAAACTAAGATCATGGCATTTGGTGCCATCACTCATGGCAAATAGAAGGGGAAAAACTGGAAGCAGTGACAGATTTTATTTTCTTGGGCTCCATAATCACTGACTGTGGTGACTGCAGCCATGAAATTAAAAGATGCTTGCTCCTTGGAAGGAAAGCCATGACCAACCCAGACAGCATATTAAAAAGCAGAGACATAACTGCAGACAAAGGTCTGTATAGTCAAAGCCGTGGTTTTTCCACTAGTCATGTACAGATGTAAGAGTTGGGCCATAAAGAAGTCCGAGAGTCAAAAAATTGATGCTTTCGAACTGTGGTTCTGGGGGAGACACTGAGAGTCCCTTGGACTGCAAGGAGATCCAAGCAGTCCATCCTAGAGGACATCAACCCTGAATATTCACTGGAAGGACTGATGCTGAAACTAAAGCTCCAATCCTTTGGCTACCTGAGCAAAGAGCCAACTCATTAGAAAGACCCTGATGCTGGGAAAGATTGAGGGCAGGAGGAGAAGAGGGAGACAAAGAATGAGATGGTTGGGTGGCACCGTTGACACAATGGGCATGACTTTGAGTGAACTCCAGGACACAGTGAATGACAAGCAACTCTGGCATGCGGCAGTTCATAGAGCTGCATAGTCAGAGATGACATCGTGACTGAACAACAGCAATATATGTATTATATATGCATTCTACATATTACATATGTATCATCATAGACTATTCATAGGTAGCAATGTACCTTGATGTGATATTTTTGGAAGGCATCTTGAACTCATCATTTCTCTCTCCAGGAATTTGTCACAAGGAAACAGTCATGAACGTTCATCATGTTATACCTAGAAGTATATCCACCATAGTGTTGTTTATAAGAGGTCAAAATTAGAAAAACAAAAAACAAAACTAAGGTTTCAGATATGACTGAACTTATTCAAGATGTAATCATTGAATCAAATATTATGAAAATATTAAAAGGAATGAAAAAAATTTAATGAAGCTTTTTTTTTTTTTCCAAAAGGCAAATCTAAAAGAATAAATAACTATGAGTAAGTGAAGTGAAAGTCTCTTCGTCGGGTCCGACTCCTTCTGACACCATGGATTATACAGTCCATGGAATTCTCCAGGCCAGAATACTGGAGTGGGTAGCCTTTCCCTTCTCCAGGGCATCTTCCCAACCCAGGGACTGAATCCAGGTCTCCCTCATTGCAGGTGGATTCCTTACCAGCTGAGCCACAACAGAAGCCCAACTATGCGTAAGGGGACCAACAAAAAGTGATCTCTGGGGACAGGCCTTATTCCAACTGACTTAAAACCCCCTAACCTGCTGAGAAACACAAAGCACATGATTTTAAGGAGTCTTACAAGGACTTTAAATGATCTGTTTCTAACAGATTTTGGTTTCCTCATGGGAAGTCTCAACCATACCCTGGGTTGAATCCTTGTAGCTTACTGTGCTTTGGCCGCATCTGGTGGTCTTCTAAATGATGTCAAGACAATTGTGGTCTGATCTAGCATGTAGAAGTAGAATGTGGTGTGAGTAAAATATCTGAGGGAGATACTGAAGGTGGAAACTGGAATCACATTAATCAAATGTACAGAACGGGGTGGAGGGAGATACCTCCTGGGTTTGTTAAAGGGTAACACACAGCCTCACAGCAAAGCCCTCCTATACCCTGCCTCTCCAGTCTTCCTAGAACCCACTTCTCCAGTTTTGATACCAACTGAACACCAGCCCTCACCTGCCTTCTAGAAGCCTGTGCTGACAAGTCCACTAGATAACCTGCTACCAGGTGTGGGGAACTTGATTGCTGCTGTCTAGTGGGCAGGCAAGCAGGAGGAAGCAGAGATTTTCTCCCATTTAAAATTTTGAATCCACTTCTACACACACACACACACACACATATAAACCAATATCTAGTTTTTGAGAACAATTGGCAAATGCTTCTGTTTATTAAAAAATACAGGGGGGTGGGGGGCTTCCCTGGTCACTCAGATGGTAAAGAATCTGCCTGCAATGCGGAAGACCTGGGTTCAATCCCTGGGTCCTGGAGATCCCCTGGAGAAGGAAATGGCAACCCACTCCAATACTCTTGCCTGCAGTCCTTCAGGTCACAAAGAGTCAGACACTGCTGAGCGACTACACTTTCACTTTCTTCTTTCTGTTATGAAATGTTATGTGCTAAATGAGTTTTTTTGGACTTAACTGCTATGTATATGCAAAGCCCCACTGTTATGATAAAATGCACGCAAAGTTGTAAGCATTGACTGACTTAACCTGTAGTAAATCTTGGATTATTTGGTTGGACTATTTAATATATTTAGTATATATTTGATATAGGGGCTTCCCATGGTGCTAGTGGTAAAGAATTTGCCTGCCAATGCAGGAGACATAAGAGACTAGGGTTTGATCCCTCAATGGGGAAGATCCCCTGGAGGAGGGCATGGTAACCCACTTTGGCATTCTTGCCTGGAGAACCCCATGAACAGAGAAGCCTGCCAGGCTAAGGTCCCCAGCATCGCAAAGTCAGATACCACTGAAGTGACGTAGCACACACCCATATAATTAATATAAGGGCAAGCTATTTAAGGTGGAAACAGTTCTGAATTTCTATTCAGTCTGTTTCCATATCAGGAAAGTAAAATTATCAAGCCCATGGTGTGGAAAGTAATACATAAATAAGCAACTTACACCTTAAAAATGTATCTAAATTTTGATCTAGTAATTTTATTCTAAGTAAGTGAAAATCTAAAATATGCCTTAAAGAGTTGATAAATTAAAAAAGTCTCTTCCTTTTTATTTATAATTTTAAAAATGTAAAATCACAATATAGAGGACTACTTAAGCAGACTATGTAATGTACCATGTTAGAATATTTTGCAGATACCACAAACATTTGATTTTTTATAAACAGGAGGATGTATGCTACAACACCACATTAGATATGAAAAATTAATTATGTTTTGTGTCCTCAACTTTGAGAACCATCTCTGGGGAAAATATCAGATTTCTTCTTGTTCCAGGTTTGAGGCAGGAGGTAGATGGGCCTCCTCCAGGGTAAAGCAATTGGAGATTCATTCCTTGTGGACTGAAATTCCAAGATGAGAATAGCAGGACAATTAAGAGAGGAGGCTGGGCGCTGCCCAGACCACTTATTTCTCATTCTCGAAGTCAGGAGAGCTCCCTGACTACTCGTGCACAGAAAGGCTCCTTGGAGAGCCAAAGGGGAGTGATGCTAATTGATGCTCCCTGTCCATAGGCCCCCTGGAGGAGGGCATGGCAACCCACTCCGTTATTGCCTGGAGAATCCCCGTGGACAGAGGAGCCTGGCGGGCTGCAGTCCATGGGGTCCCAAAGAGTCGGACATGACTGAGCAACTTAGCACAGAATAGCACCCATAGACCTCTTCACAGAATCCATCCTGGCTAAGAGAGGCGTCACACACAAGGGAGGATCCTGAGATATGCCAACTATGGACTCTGAACCAGCAAATCAAAAGGACTGGCCAAAGGAAAGCCAGAAGAGATGCCCCATATAAGTGATTTAAATTGCTATATGGGCACGACTCAGGGATCCTTCCTGAGTCTGCCTGTGTGTCTGTCCACACACACTGTACTCCTTTTCCTCCTAATAAATATTGATACTTTACTTGTTTCACTGCTTTCTGTCTGTGGGAGCTCTTTTTCTGCAAAGCTGAAGGGCCAGGGCCTTGTCACTGACTGCTCGTCTAGTAGTTAGGAAGGGCTTCCCTGGTGCCTCAGATGGTAAAGAATCCGCCTGCAATGTGGGAGACCTGGGTTTGATCCCTGGGTTGGGAAGATCCCCTGGAGAAGAGAGAGGAAACCCACTCCAGTATTCTGGCCTGGAGAATTCAGAGGCCAGAAGAGCCTGGCAGGGTATAGTCCATGGGGTCGCAAAGAGTTGGACATGACTGAGTAACTTTCACTTTCACTAGTAGTTAGGATTAGGTGCTTCCATCGCCACAACTTGGCCTCAACATCCGGCCTGGAGCTGAAGCGCCACTTCAAGCCACTCCAGGCCAAGGCCACCCGAGATCAGGTTGGAGAATCGAAACTCAGCTCCTCCTCAGATAACTCAATAATCTATGTATGCAGGTGAACCTACTGTCTGGAAAGACAGTCTGTGCTTAATAAAGCCCTGCTGAGTGCTGCCATGACAGACACTTGACACATAGCTTTTGTTCCTCTCAGGGAATTCTACCATATAGGTACTCTAAGTCTCTTTTGTAATGGAGAAAACGGCACGTGAAAAGAGTAAGTAATTCTCCTGGAATCCCACTGAGGTGAAGGGGTAGACTTGGGATCAGACCTGTGTTTGTCCAAATCCTGCTCACAGTAACTCTTGTTACCCTACCCACCATTCAAACACTCTGTAGTGTGGGTATGTTGATATTTATAGGAAGTTCGTGTATTGTCCAAATTTGCGAAAGTGTGTCTATGTTGACTTTAAAGTAAAAGGTAAATCTTTGCTTCAGCTTTTTGTTTCATTCTTTCAATAAGAAAGTGAGGGGTAACATAAAAAGGAAGTTAAGAGTAGAAAATCAAAATGATATTGTTAAGTGTAAGCTCTCAGTTACACTGACGATATAGCTCTGGAGAGGATTGTATTCTTAAATGTTTCGGATTTTTGGATACACACACTGTAAGACTTTTTTCTGTTCCACTTATTATAAGAATCCTAAATGGATCAATATGTGTATTATGATACTCCTTGACTTGAAAATATGGCCCTTAGACAGTGATCTCGTTCATGTCTCTGCAATGCCCCCTTCAGTTGCTTTGATTAAGGCTGTGGAAAGGTTTGCCTGTTTTGTTTCGCTTTACTTTTTTGGATGTGTCAGTCTGTGGGCTGGGGTGTGGCCCGGGAGGAAGAGGAAGAGCAGCTGAATTGGACCAGAAGACGGAAAGCCTGGGCTCCCCTCCCTGCCACCCACTTAACCTCTAGCTGTCTCATTATTTTCCTCCATAAAATATATACTTTCACTATGCACCCTTCAGTTGGACAATGGAGAAAACAGCTTTATACCTTTAAAGTAAGTGCAAAAGATTGCTTGTCTGTGTCCCTGTTGGCTTGTCCATTTATCTCACCTATCCTCTTTTTTTATTTCTCTCTGCCTCTTTCTTTCTTTCTTTCCTCCACTCTCTCCCTCCATCCCCACTCCTTCCATCCCTCCTTCCTTTCTGCTTTCCCTTCCTTCTTTCTTTTCCTTTAGCTCTGGCCCCAGGGCTTGGGCTTGATCTCAAGGGATGCTCAGAATGACCAATTGCTTCTACTGACCTGGAGCAGGCACTAGGGTGAGCTATGACCCCTCTTCACAATGTCTAATTTCTCTTTCTCCACTACTCCTGTTTACAGACTCCTCCCTCTTTAATGTGGACACTACCTTTGATGTGTTATTCCATTAAATCTGACACTTAGACGTGATGATAATAAATCAAAGGCATTCATGTATTCATTAATCTACTCTTGCACTTTTCAGAGCATCCTCCTAATTGTCTTGAAAAGCTCAAGCTCTCTAGGTCGCGGCGTTAAATATGCTTTGTCCCCTAACCATGTCAGGCATTGCACTCCTGAATCCTGAGACCCGTCCTGAGCCAGGGTCTCCCCTGCTATGTGACTCCGAGGCCCCATTTGTAATCACCATAAACCGGAAGGAAGAGTCACAGGGCTACCATCAGCCCAACGGAGACGGCGGAGCAGAGGAGTCTAATTACAGAAATTAAGGTGTGTAAAAGGAGTTGTAAGTGAAAGATCTGCAGGCTCCTTGAGAGCCATCGTCCAAGGATTTCTGGGTCAGAAGAATGGAAGTATGCTCACATTAATTAGCCTGTGGCACCAAAAGAGAATAATTAAAATGCAAAAAAAAGAATAATAATAATCTCACTGCCATTTTGATGGAGAAAATTTGTCCTAGATTGAAAGTTTGATTTCCATGTCAGTAGCCTGTGTGCTTGTTCCTTACAGCAGCATGAGAGACTGCGGAGAGAAGGATGAACACATATCTTGAATTGTGGCTCTGCCTCTTGCTATGTGATCTTTGACAACGAACCACTCCTCCCTAAGTTTCTGTGTTCAGCTTTCTCACTTGTAAAGTGATGAAAATAGTTCTCGTTTTAATAAGATACTGTGAGGACTGAATACAATAAAGTTGATACTGTCTCCGACGGATGAGAAAAGCCGCAGGCACGTTCCACCCTCCAGAAACAGTTGACTATCTGCTATGTGAGTGTCTAGGCATCTGTGCGCATATAATTTTCTTTTTTTTTAACCAGGTCCTTTTCATCTTGGTATTGCCATTTAGTCAGTTCTGCTGGCTGTTATTAAAAGGCTTCTCAACACAATAGCAAAGGTTGCTTAACAAAGGAAAGCACATGAGGCAGTGAAAGCTATTGAGACGCGCACACGCACCCTCCCCACACCCTTGACCCCCAGAAGCAGATCAGTAACTTCTCTCCTCTTCGCTTCCCCTTCCTGTGTCCACAGCGAAGGGAAGTTGGTTGCAACCTTTTGCTGATACTGTGACACAGGGCTCACAAGAGCGGAAGGGAGAAAAGCATTTCAACAAAAGGCTGGAACTTCAGTTTAGGTAAATTCAGGAAGGAGAGACAGAGGAAATGGCAGTAACCTTGCCTGGGACTAAAGGAAAAGGATTCTGGTATCAGCCCCGGAGTGAAATGTTAGGTCATCTATAATAAGGGCTGGGTGAAAAACCTTCAGCTCAAAAAGAAAGATACAGTGACACAAAGAAACTTGTCAAGGCTGCTTTGAAAGCAGTTAAGAAACCAATTCTTCTTTCCTAAAGAAGGTCCTCAGACAAAAGAGATTCCCTGATCAGCGTGTGTCAAGTTCCGTGGAGGATAAACCTTCTTCACAATCTCGTGAGCCAAGTTTCCGAGCCAGTTTTCTTATTTATGAGGGAAAAGGAAAGGAAACAGAAACTTAAAAATAAAATGGAGTAGATAAAGCAGGATTTTCCTCAATTAAATGTGTTTAATAGGGAGTTTCTATTTTTGACCAAACTTCTCATCATTTAAATGTTCACAATTATTATCAGTGGTACTGGCAGATCACAGTTGGTAGTCTGTCTACATATAAAATCAGAATATGTCTTATTCCATACACTGCGGTCACTTTAAAATTTGAAGGTGAGGTAGAGAGAGGCAGAGACAGACAGAGAGAGATGTATCCAGGAAGAGAATGCATTTTTTTTCTAAAGAGTACACAGTTTGTTTCTCCTGGCACCGGGAATGCTGAACTTCTGAGAAAGATGTTAATCATGAGATCAGAGCTGAATCTTGACTGAGGAAGACAGACTAAATTTCAAAGATCCCCAGTCTGAAATAATTACCTTTCTTTGCTCCTAAAATTTGGTTTAATCAGATGTGAATTAGAATCATAATTCTACATTAATTTCAGATGGTTTTCCAACAAGTCAGTTACAAATGGGCTAGTCCCCTTGCACAAACAGTTTAGACCAAATGGCGTAGCGGAAACCCCTTCTTGGTAGGAAAAATGTTCTGATTTCCACCTTAGCACCTTACATGTTAGTATTTCAGTAGCTCAAATTTCTTTTGTGAAGGGGTTAGAAAGTTAGATATTGTAAATCTGTGATGGCAAAATTCTGGGGATAATATGTTAGAGAAAATAAAATCCTTCTTCTCCTTAATAATCTGCCCAGTTGTGTGGTGAAGGAAATGGAAGGGTCCTGTACTTAGTTGTGTTGAATCACTATCTATCCACTATACCCTGGAGTTGATCAGGAGAATTAATAACTATCAGTAAAATTGCTAACTGCCCGGAACACAGTACCTACTGTGTGGAAAGTCACTTGAATTCATGTTAGAACCCCCTCTTTGGACCACAGGTCATTCTGACTTATAGAGGCTCACATCTGAAACTATACAACATGAAGAAGAAAAATAAAAGCCCAGACTTATTTAACCATTTAATTAGAGCTTTAGAAAATCTGTGTGGCTTTCTATTCATTATCAATCCTGTCTATGGCTACATAAAACTTTTTTTTTAATCAATTCAATTTTATACATAAATATGCCCCAAACTTACATAGTTGCAATACAAATTTCTCACTTCTCTCCACCCCCGACACTAAGTTCTTCTCAGCTGATGTGGTTTTAGAGCTAAGCATGTTTTCTTTCTTTTATAGCTTAACGTTACGCAAGATTTCTCTGCTTCTTCCAACCTCATGCCACACATGACATTCTGTCCCCATCAATAATCAGATCATTTCTCAAAGAAAACTGGCATCCAGGCAAACTCTAGAGATGAAAGGAAGGGTTAAGTTTACTTCCAATATTAGGGAATGATTCGGAAATAAATGTCGAGGTTAAAAAGTCCAGATGGTAATTCAGCTGTATCCTTACTATAAACATGATTTGATTTATGGGAACTACTAATGGTATCTCAGTTTAGATCTGGATGGCTTTGCTTTCTCTCATCTGAGTTTTAAATTCATCAAATTCTTTTACTCCCACTATCAATCCTTCACTACAAAGGCACACTCCTAATCAAGAATTTGGGAGTATTTTAAAATGCAGAAATTGATAAATGTTAACAACCCTAATCCATGCAAATTACTGTCTGTTGTCATTATTTATAACCTGGCGGAAGCGCTTATTCAAAAAATCCTCAAAGAGCCCTGACAATTCATGCTTCCAGTTGTGAATCATCTTTTGCTCTTTTTCTTTCTTTCATAAGGGATCACACTGAATAAGTTTTCACTTTTTTTTTTTTCTTTGCCTGACATGGCAATTATTAGCTTTCTTGGCTTTGTCAGAAAAATCCATCGGAAATGTTTATCTCCTGGGGCAAATCTCAGGGAAACAGCATGTTTATCACTTCAAGGGGCTGTAATCCGAAGGCAGCCCCAGGCCCACCGGTTTTATTGTACAAAAACTGGAGGAGAAACAGCCACGTGACTGAGCAGCTATGGTACAATAATCCTCTGTCCTGAGCTTCAGAGATCTTGCCAGCCCCTCTTTGTTCTCCAACCTCTGCTGATTAAATGTACAAGCTGAAATAATAGTAATTTAATCTCTTTTTTGCAACTGACTTTGTCAACTAACAAAGTATTGGTCTGGAGAGTGGACACTCTTCACAATCAGGTCACTTTCTTCCATAGTGAGAATCAATGTGTTTTATGTGGTGGCTAATATCTCATCTGAATATCATCCCAGGAAAAAAGGTCAATGAAAATAAAAGGATCAGATCAGCTGCGTTTTTCTTTATTCTATTATAAGGATAAATGGAACTGAAATCTCTTGTCTTATGATAGACATACAATTTTCTATCACTCTTCACGTCCTTTCAAGGCCTGATTCTATTGTCATTTCTGTGATGAAACCTATACATATTCCCAAAGCTGAATAAACTACTCCATCCTCAGGGCTCCTAGTGATATTTTGGACATTCTTTGGTTCATTCAATACCCAGCACATGTTTTAAAGGTTCGAGGCATGTGTTAGAGCTTGAAATATAATCAAGACCAAGACACAGTTTATGCACTCTAGGGAGGGAGGTAATGGGTGGTTACAATAAACTACACGTAAGTGGTAAACTCAATATATGATCCGAACATGTAAGAAGGGCATCTTCCTTGTTAAAGGCATGACCCTTCCAGAGTTCACAAGGAGAGTTTGGTCCCAGTAAGTAAGAAGGCAGAAAAAACCTTCCTAGTATAAGGGAAGAATTCACAATAATTTCTTGTCTCAGAAGTGAAGGAAAAGATGTGGGGGAGAATTGCAAATAGGAAAAATTGTTTAATGCACAAAATTCAATATTGAGAATTTTTTAAAATAATACTGGACAAATAAGTAAAAGTCAATTCATAAAGGATTAAGTTAAGAATTTGCATTTCATTATATGGGCACTAGAAGCTGGGACTTATGGTAATGATAATGGAGT